>NC_090738.1:43323869-43438869 GCF_036898095.1 Palaemon carinicauda
AACACATTTTCTGGGTCGAACCTGTGACGGCCGGCGAAAAAGTCCTTCTTTGTACTTTTTCTGATATAAATCTTCCAAATATACCAGAGAAAATTAAAAGCATGGAATGCAGAGGTTACAACCCTCGCGCGAGCACCTTGTTGGTGTCGTATATCTAACAAGGGCGTTTGTAAAACACTATTCACAGGCTGTCTTCCATTTAGATAATCCCTTCATCAAAGGGGGAGGGCTGTGACAGGCCCTAGAGAATACAGTTGGGTTACCCTACCGACACCCACCACTCGCGCTCACTAGGTCATCCTTCTGTTTTGGACTTGCCAGCAAAGTTGATAAGTGTTTTGCCCAGTGTTTTTCGAAGTGATTGTCGTTAATTCAACATGACTGACGTTGATACTTCACCCTTACCATTAAGGTTCGCCTACATGGTTCCCGTCAGGATGATGATGAATCTCTCTGGCCTGCAAGAGAGGCTCTCCGCCCTTGGTTATCAAGGTTGGGAAGAAATGCTCCATCTAGAGGTCCCTATCTCCTCAGAGTGTCCTCTCTAAGGTTGGACGACGACCCCATGGACGGGCAGGTAGGTGGGGATGAATTTTGAGCCTTCAGCTTTGCAATTACCTACGTCACCGACCTAGGACCCTTAATGGATCCTGATGTTCATGTTACCCTGCATAAACCGTGACTGCTAAAAGCAACACATTCTAGGGAAAACCAAGGGGCTATGACGGAGCTCAAAAGTATGGTAGTGAGTCAGATCCGTTCAGGAACTCAGAAGTTTCCCCCTACAGCCCCAGGCATATCAAAGTAACCTCCTTCGATAAAAACAACGCATAGAGATTTGCCTTACATGTTCCATATATAGATGGTACCATAAATCTGGATGGCATAGACATCCTCCCTCTGGGGACCTAGAATTTACTCCCAGGTACTAGAATTCCCGTTCAACGGATTCATTCGATTGAAAGAGATTGCCTTGGTTAGGTTAGACAAGGTACCGAAGGTAACAGTATTATTTCCTAAAGGGCAGGCCCGATCTGTCTGGACCAGGATGTTGTCAGTCTGGGGGTTACGATAATTCCAAGATCTGCCCTTCCAATTCGACCTACACGTTTGATGGTCTGATCGGGTTAGTTGTGGGAAATACGTTCTGTCTGAGGCCTCTATCAGACAGGAATCGATAGTCGGTTACCCACTCGTCATCACAGCCTCCCTCCGATTCGACGTCTATGCATCCAAATCCCCCTCATCAGGTGGTCTACCTCACTGATTCCCCAGGTACACAGCCCAACCCCGTTGGGATGTTTTACCTGCATACAGCCCTAGATCCGAACCCTCAGGCTCCTCTCGTGGACACCAGAGAGGAAGCTACAGGAGTAGAAGACAGTCTCGCCATCGAGACGGACCTAGAAAAAAGGGGGCTCGGAGAAGGAAAGTACCTAGATTCACCCCCTCATAACGCGGTGGTCCCGGTAGGGGGTAGACTTTACCACTTTCGAGACCATTGGACCTTCGGTCTGTGGGCTCATAGCATAATCTCTAAAGGTTTGAGGTGAAAATGGCCACAAGGTCCTCCTCCTCCACCAGTGACCTTCTCCCAGAAATCCACTCCCATCCTGGAAGAGTACACCACAGGGTTACTCAAGAAGAAGCAATCAAACGGGATCGATCACTGAAGTTCCAAAGCCACCTGTTCACAATTCCGAAGAAAGGCTTGGCGGCATTGAGAGTGGACCTGGACTTGTCAAGCTAAACTCTTACATTCTCTGCGACAAGTTCCGGATGTTGATTATCTCTCAGGTACGGACCTTACTTCCCCGTAGGACCGTCACCACCTCTGTCGATCTTACCGACGACTATTATCTTGCGCCTTTAGCTCGAAACTTCTCTTCTTATCTGGGTTTCCACCTAAGCAGGAAAGCCTTTGTGTTCAAGACATGCCCTTTGGCCTCAACATTGATCCCAGGATATTCACAAAACTAGGAGAGAGAGTGTTAGAACAACTCAGGAACCAAGAGATACAGATCATTGCTTATCTGGCCGGTTGGCTCATTTGGGCCCGGCCGGTCATAGAAGGCAACAGAGCTACGAAGGAATTATTCCAATTTCTCGACAACCTGTGATTTCGGGTCAATCTCCAAAAAATCTCGCCTGCAACCATCAGTCCGCTTAGAATGGTTAGCCATTCAGTGGGACCTTTCGAAGCACACGTTGTCTCTCCCTTCCAAAAGGTAAGAGGAATAGTTTCCAAGATCAAAAAATTTTCTCAAACACAAACAGGTGTCCGAAGAGCCTTAGAAAGTATCCTCGGATTTTTCCAATTCACTTCAGTAACAGATCTAATAAAAGCCAAACTCAAAGACATCAATCGAGTTTGGAGAAAGAGAGCTACAGTACCTATAAGAGACATGGTCTCGAAGATCCCCTCTGTCTTGAAAATGAGACTACGCCCATGGTCCGAACCGAAGGACCTCTCCAAATCGGTTCCTCTACAATTCCCACCTCCACAAGTGACATTCCATACAGCCGCGTCTCTAAGTGGATGGGGGGGATTACTCCGAACATCAGATGTCTCAGGTTCTTGGTCACTCTCCATGAAACAGTCCCATATCATTGTTCTCAAAGCCATGGCAGTGTTCTTGACCCTGAAGAGAGACTCTCCTCCGAGGTCGACCCACATCAGAGTAGTGTCAGACAGCACAGACGCAGTACACTACGTCAACAGGGGAGGATCCAAGTCACCCAACCTGAATCAGATCCTGGTCACTATCTTCGCCTGGGCAACAGAAGAGAACTGGTTCCTGTCAGCACCTCACCTAGCGGGAGGCCAGAATGTGAGAGCGGACTCACTATCCAGGACGGATCCACTGGAGTCAGAATGGTCTCTAGACATAATTTCATTCCGGTGGATACTCAGGCTCGTTCCGGGCCTCCAGGTAGATCTATTCGCAACTCAGATGAATCACTAACTTCCTTGTTATGTGACCCCAACCCTGGACCCTCGGGCTTATGCCATGGACGCATTACCCCGGGATTGGAACCATTAGAAGAAGATTTCCCTATCTCCCCCAGGGAATCTTCTAAAAACTTTTACACAAACTACGCTCCTTCCCGGGCGCAGTGGCTTTAGTACCACCTCACTGGCCAAGAACAGTTGGTTTCCTCTCCTCCTCGAGTTGAAACTCAGTCCCATCCGGATCCCGTTCCTCAAACTGACCCGAGTATCCAAACTCACTGTGTCAGATTACTCAAGGATAGCCAAAACTCTAACTTTGTGGACTACAGGAAGTTGGCAGCTCGTAGAGATGCGAACATTGAACCGGAAACGATCTCTTCATCGAATGGGACAAAAAGGGACTCGACAATTCGCCAATATGATTCGGCCGTTAACAACTAGTAGGTCCCCTAAGAGTGCAGACCATACTCGTATGTCCCCGCATTTAGCCATCTCTTTCTTGAGGTTCCTATTTGACAAAGGCCTAACAGTTAGCACTTTAACCACCATCAAGTCATCTTTGAAGAAGATCTACCTTGTTGGGTTCAACATTAACCTAGCTGATTCCTATTTCTCATCAACCCCAAAAACATGTGCTAGGCTTCGACCTTCGGTTCGGCCACAAAAGGACTCTTGGTCTATGAACGGTGTTCTCAAACTTGCGATGGACACGGACAATGAATCCTGCTCTTATATCACTCTTCTTAGGAAGACTTTATTTCTAACGGCTATGGCCTCAGGTGATGGAACATCAGAACTAGCAGCTCTCACGAAACCCGGAAAACATAGATTTCCTCCCTTCAGCCGAAGTACTCCTTTCCAGACAAAGCTTCCCTAGCTAAAAAATGAGGATCCGCAAAATAGGTGCTCCTCTCGGAAGATTATTCTTCATCCCCAGGATTTTTCTCCGTGTACAGTCACACTCTCAAGCCCCTTTTTAGCTAGAACTGCCACCCGCTCGTCTGGCTCCTTGGTTATCAGGGAACAAGGAGGTACTATTTCCATTCACGGTATCAGGCAACAAATCCTCTACTTCATTAAACATACTAATCCGGAATCATTTCCCCAGGCTCATGATATACGGACAGTAGATGCCTCCAACAATGATTTCCAGAACAGGGACTTTGATGATTTTAAAAAAATATACGGGTTGGAAATCCCCTATGGTTGTCAAACGCCAATATCTAAAGATCTTACAGGCCCTTAAATACCCAACGATGGCAGAGGGGAGCCTTATCTCTCCCCATTAATCTCCTCTTCTTCCTTTCTTCCATCTCTTCTCTTCTCCCTCCTACCCGCCACTCACACCACGTCGCCGCTCTCCTTGGTAGTTCGTTAGCCCTATGATATTTGCCATGTTTAATTCCTATGGTTTAACTGTTATTGTAGTTACCGTTCCTTTAATGTTTAGATATACTTAGACATGTAAGGTTTGATGCCTTTTGCGATTCGACACTCAGTTGGTTCCTTGTCGTCATTATTATTTAACCTTACGTTCCCTATGTCATTTGGCTGGTTGGTAATTGGACGGTTACTTTATTATATCATAGTATTGTCGTACATGGTGATTGTATTCTCCTCATTATGTTATTAATTTATTGGGCTTGGAAGGCATTCTCTGGTACTTTTTCGCCGGCCGTCACAGGTTCGACCCAGAAAAGGGATTTTGACGAAGGAAAAATCTATTTCTGGGGAGAGACCTGTGACGCCCGGCGAAACCCTTCCCGATTATTTTTGTACGGACCCACCCTTTCCTTGCCAAGCCATATGTTCTTGCAGAAGGATGACCTAGTGAGCGCGAGTGGTGGGTGTCGGTAGGGTAACCCAACTGTATTCTCTAGGGCCTGTCACAGCCCTCCCCCTTTGATGAAGGGATTATCTAAATGGAAGACAGCCTGTGAATAGTGTTTTACAAACGCCCTTGTTAGATATACGACACCAACAAGGTGCTCGCGCGAGGGTTGTAACCTCTGCATTCCATGCTTTTAATTTTCTCTGGTATATTTGGAAGATTTATATCAGAAAAAGTACAAAGAAGGACTTTTTCGCCGGGCGTCACAGGTCTCTCCCCAGAAATAGATTTTTCCTTCGTCAAAATCCCTTTTCTTCAACTTTATTTAATGGGTCACTAATTTATTCTCGGCCTGACTGGCAAATCTCTTTTCTAATCGTGAACATTTTCATGCGAGTCGGAAAAAATCTTCACATCTCATTTCCCAGAGTGAAAATTTCGTAACCATATTCATTCGTGAAGAGAGGTATAACTGTACCCAACATTCCTGAGAACTTTGATCTTTACCAAGATGATATCTGGAAACTGATCTGATATTTAAAAATTCTAGATATTAAATTCAAATATATTGCATAGCATAAGGCATCAATTTAAAGTAGGTGTTGACATTTTACCTCTATTCCTTGGCTATCACCATTCTGGTCTTTAAACTTGAGAACTAGCAAACTAAACTTTTAAAACAATATTAGTTGTATAAACTAATTTGAATAACTTTCTCTATACTCACCGGAGCAATGGTAAAAAGCGGAACTACACTGATATTTGGTATATCAGGAATAACTATATCTTGTGGCAGGCCATTTAATGGTTCTCTTTGCGTTACCAAATTTATAAGGTGATTTGACTCTTCCTGTAACAAAGTAAAATAACAAAATAAAATGCTATTCATGCCAAAACATGGGGAGACCATGTTCCCTGAACCTGTCGTTGGTGGGAGTGACCTCCCCAACCCTCCAGTGAAGCGTCCGTGTGGATGTTGATAGATGAAGGCGGGTGTTGAAGAGGAATGGACCTTTTCAGGGCCTTTGCTTCCGACCACGGCTTTAATAGTAAGCGAAGTCTGTTTGGAAGCCGTCTCTTGAGGTCTCTTCGAGCGATGGATGTGGAACGTCTCCAGACTCCCGCAGCATCCTTTAGCTGTGCGCGAAGCACTGGGTTTGTCACAGAGGCGAACTGTAGAGAGCCTAGAACTTGTTCCTGCTGTCGTCTTGAGATCCGTTTGGATTTCAGCAGTCTTCTGACAGACCCTGCTATTTCCTTCCTTTTCTTCTGCGGGATGGAAAGGCGGTGTGACTGAAGATCCCAATGGATTCCCAACCATTGGAACTTCTGAGCTGGAGAGAGGCGAGATTTCTCGGCGTTTATCTTGAATCCCAGATGTTCTAGGAACTGGGTGACTTTGTTGCAGGATCTTACACAATCTTCGGGCGATGTCGCCCAGACCAACCAGTCGTCTAGGTAAGCCATCACTTGGACGCCGTGAAGGCGGAGCTGTTGGACGATGGCGTCTGCCAGCTTGGTGAAGATCCGTGGAGCCACGTTGAGCCCGAAGGGCATGGCCCTGAAGGCGTAACTTTTCCTTTGGAGTCGAAATCCTAGGTAGGAGGAAGCGTGATGATTCATTGGAACGTGCCAGTAGGCATCCGCCAGGTCTATGGAGACCGTGTAGGCCCCTTGAGGCAGAAGGGTCCTTATTTGTTGGAGAGTCAGCATCTTGAACTTGCTGTTCGCAATGAACTTGTTGAGAGGGGATAAGTCTAGAATGACTCTGAGTTTGTCGGAGTCCTTCTTGGGAACGCAAAATAGTCTCCCTTGGAACCTGGTTGACTTTACCCTCCTTATCACCTTCTTGTTCAAGAGTTCTAGGACGTATTCTTCCAGGAGGGGGGTTGACTGTTGGAAGAATTGCTGGAAGGCTGGGGGTGGTTGCGTCCAGCTCCAGCCTAGTCCCTTCTTGACGATGCTGTGTGCCCAGGGATCGAAGGTCCAACGATCCTGGAATTGGCGGAGTCTTCCTCCCACCGGAAGCACTTCATTGCTTCTGGTGTCCCGAGGGTTTGCCACCTCGGCCGCTAGCTCCCCTTCCTCCTCTGCCTCTGGAGGGGCGGCGAGACGAATATCTGCCGGAACCTCTGCTTGAGCCCCTACCTCTGGGACTAAAGGTAGTAGCATGTTGCTCGAATGCAGGGGTATAGACCGGTGACTGCGACACCACCGGCTGGGTGACCAACTGAAAGGTCTGCTGTGGCTGTGCTGCCACTTGGGGAGTAGCGGAACCCGGAAACTGCCGTCTCTGTTGACGTTGCTGGGGTTTCGGTTTCTGGGACTTCCTCTTAGGTTGAGGGCCATCGTCCTGAGAGGATTTCCTTTTCCTTGACATGCCCCACTTGTGGAGAAGGTTCCTGTTCTCCGTGGCGGCCTTGTCAGCAATCTCTTTCACCAGGGAGGAGGGAAAGAGATATCTACCCCAGATATTGGAGGAAATCAGCCTCCGGAGTTCGTGTTTTACCGTCGCGCTGGCAAACACGAATTCACGACAGGCTCTGCGAGCCTTAGTGAAGCTGTACAGGTCCTTAGTCACCGTTGCCAAATGTGTTTTGACTAGGACCATGTAGAAGTCCGGGACTCTAGTGTCCCCGGCCATAAGTTCGAGCTGTACCTGGAGGGACAGCGATGCGGCAAGCCTCTCCTTCGTATCCTGTTCCCTACGAAGGAGGTGATCATTTAGCCTTGGGAGGTCCTCTTTGAACTGACGACCGGCTACGTCAGGCTCTAACTTCCCCACCGTGAAGGTTGACTGGACGTCTTTCCAGTGTCTATCATCGGGAGGGACGGTAAGGGAGAAGGGTCTGCACTCCTCCAGTACAGGGCAAGGTTTCCCTTCTTCCACTGCTTTCAAGACTGCTATGAAGGCCTTTTCTATAAAGGGGAAGGTCGCAGTATTCGGCGCAACGAAGGTTGGGTGCTACTTGCTGAGCGCCGGCATCTTGGAGTTGGTGAAACCCCTACTCTTCACCGCGCTGGCTAGCATAGCCTGGGCCTTCGGGAAATCGAACACGATTACTTCCTTCGGTTCGGTCTCTTCCTTTGAGGCTGGTTCGGACCTGAGCCGGACGTAACAGTCCGGATAAGCCTCAAAATTCGGGAAGAACTCCACTTCTTCCAACAAGATCGAGCCGACCTTCTCACTAATGAAGATCTTACCAGTTGTGATCGGCATATGCTCGGCATACCTCCATGGGTTAGTATCCGAGCAAGAGGGGAGGTCCTTAACCGAAATCCGTTTCGGTGGTTTAAAACTCACTAGGGTAGACCGGAATTGCTCATGGGTCTCACGAAGTTTTCTTTCCATGAGGGCTTCAAGCATCTTGAAGACCTCCTGAGTGCCTGATGGAAGAGGGTCCGGGGTGGCGGAAGTCGAAGGAACAGGTTCCTCGGACGGTGCAGGAGTCGATGCGGGAGTAGGAGTGGGAGCAACCTCAGACTCCGAATCAAGGTATTCCACCTGATCTTCCTCATAGTCGAGCTCCTCGCCCATGAGGTTCTTCTCCGTCTCTTCCGACACTTCCGACATACGTTCCACGTTATCGGAATCTAAGTGGCACTCATGCATGGACTGGGCCATGGCGATATCAGGTTCCACCACGAGCTGGACGATGGGGATCTGATCACTGGGGACCACGGAGTCTTTAGATGCCTTTGGAAACAGCAAGGCCCTCAAATCTTCGCTGGCGAGATACGGTTCGATGGCGTTCTTCTGGAAGCCACGCACCCACTTGCGTAGCTTCTCTCGAGCGTTGTCCCTTGCCTCCGCTGAAGGAGGATCGTCGAACGCTTCGACCAGACGACTCTTGCAGACTGTACAGTGCTGCGGGTCCCAGTATTTCAGGTCGCCTCTCTTGGCGGTGCAGGGGGCGTGGGTCCGGCACGCCTTGTGCCCGTAGAAGTCCGGGCGCTTCACTCCACAAAAGTTGCTTTCGCACTTCATATACTCCTCCTGTAAAAGAAAGAGATCATGAGTACATGGAAGGCATAAGAATGACTTACATTACTCTAAAATTAAGATAACTTAATCTAAGTTTTTAAGCATTAAAACGATTCATAAGGTATTATAATGACTGAGAGTAGAGAGCGGGAAAGGAAGTACATAGATAGACACATACTTGTGAATCCCGCCCAGTCGGTTACCGTAACCTTATCAGTAGGCAATTTTTTTTGTGGCCGAAGGCCACAAATCGGATATCCATATGGATAAGCCGTGGTGGGTAGAAGCTAGGCCTCTAGCAGAAATTGCCTGCGAGGTGTAGCAGGGACTGAGACCACTCAGATCCCTGATTAGAAGGGGAGTAGGGAACACCCCTTATTAGATATAGGTTCCGGCAATCGGCTGCGCGAAGACACACAGAGTATGCTGGAATATTGTAATGTGCAATCAGACAGCACCGCCACAATTTCAAAGGTAAGACAATACCTATATGTGTAAGTGGCTAAGCCATTTGGCTGCAGTATGTTGGCTGTCGGCATATTGTCGGCAGGTATGAGAAGGGGTGCATGTCCCTTAACGTCTCCAGTGGGTGCTGCCAGACCGACGGCACGCCAGAGGCCGATCCTGCAGGGTGGAAGGCTTCAAGACAGACACATTGAGTATCTAAAATGTAATACCATCTTGGCGACCGCCGGCACAGCGGCAGGTCGCCGGCAGGAGGCGGCGGCACCGGCAGCCGACGGCTGACGGCCTGGTGAGCTTGGATCAGTTCATAAGACAGATAAGCATATGGGTGTATACCTAGACCGCCGGCAATCAATGCCGGCACCCAGGTGGCCGGCACGGGGGGTCAGCCAGCTGTTACTAGGTATAAGAGGGGTGGGGCGACGGCTGTATGTCGACGGAAGGCGGCAGCCTCCGGCACACGGAAGGCTGACGTCTTAGAGGAGGGAGGGGATCTTATGAAAGAATGTCACCAGAGGTAAGGCGGTATCGCCGGCAGTGGAGGCGGCAAGGGACCGGCATCAGGATAGATGGAGAGAAAGGTAAGGAGGGATGGGAGGGGTAAGACCACATACCCCTCCGGCATCCCTCTGGAGAGAGTGCACTCATAATAGGAGTATATACTCATAGCATCCGGCGGCAGGGGGCCGGCAGTCGGCCGGGTGCCAGGGGTAACCCAAGGGAGGGTTAGAGGGCACTCAAGAGGGGGAATCCCCCGCCGGCCGGACCGCTGCCAGCAACTACCCCCATAGAACGCTATGAAGGGTATGTGTACCAGAGCGGCCAGCTCAGCAGGAGAACAAGTTTGCCCAACCACTCCACCCAAGGGAGGGGTTGTAGGACTAAGGACAGATGTGTATAGGCAAGCCTACACCAAAGGGATAGGTGGGGAGGGAGAAGAAGAGGGGTCTTTCATAGGGGAGGCTCTGTACAAGAACGGCCACCAAGGAGAGGGAGAACGCTCCCTAACCTAGGTTAGGTAACCAGAATGAGATTGGTACAGGAGTACCATCTCAAACTATAAAAGTACAGAATCAGCCCCCAGAGCCTAACCTAGAGAAGGAGGGTTAACTCCTAGGCTAGGTAGGCTGAAAGACACATCGCAAGTTGCAGGGAGGGAGGAGTAACCCAACCAGATGCAACTGAGGAAGGGCAGAGGCGTTCCTTATTTCTCGGTCACAACCCTAAGGGGGGATCATTCCCTTAGGGTAGACAGAGAAGCGATACATACTCTGATTGTAGACAAGATTCCCCTATATAGAAGGGGAAGCATGGCCACACAGAGGGAATGCCCGCAGGCAGGGGATTAGGGAGCATATAGGGGTTCCTACATTTAGGTTAGGGTGGAAAGATACGCAATCAACCCGGTCCCCTATATGGTCCCCGAAGGCGAAAACACTTACATCACAGTTAACAGTATGTTTAATAATGCCACAATCTTCATAACTTAACCTAGGATCACTGGTATATATCATGCATGAACACAAGCACTAGGCTATCTAGCCTAGGGGCTAAGCTAGCTATCTAGTATGGGGTCGAACGACGACCGAGTAGATGAGCGCTAAAACACGATATAAGTAATTCCTAGCTATGAAGACTAAATAACTAATAATATAAATTAGTTAAGAGACCGGATAAGGCTGTTCTGGCTAGCTAAATAAGGCATGCAATAGAACAGCGACGCCATAAAATGGCGCGTCCGGGATCGGCACAGCTCCGCCACAAAACACAATATTTTACGAAAAGTAGAAGTTACTTTACGGCTAGAGCTTATTTAAACAATACTGGGACCTGGTACTCAACTTTCCAGAAGAAGGCGAGGCTGAAGGTAACGACATAACGGCGATGTAAGTCGATGAAAATCGCACAAAGGGAAATCCGACCAAAGCAAGGGGCTACAGGCTGAAGGATGAGGACGGACGTGACGTCATTTAGCAATGGCGCCCGTTTGTTTACGTTTCGAGTACCAAAAGCAGCCACGGACGAGTGTAACTGTGGAACGGCTCCCCAGTTATTCTCCACCTTTCCATATCGAAGTGTTAACTCTATATGGGGTGCAGATAGCTATGTGGCGTGTTAATACATACGTCCCCTGTTGATATACGATATCCTAGAGGGAAACCTTTAGGGTACTCGCACCAGAAGTTAGAATTCTGTGATAACCTTTAGTTTAATTCTCTGGGAATATCCCTGTAGTTAAATATACCCAAGGAAGCTACTGAAGGAACCTTCCATCAGGACGTCATGGCTATCTCACCCAAAAATAGATTTTTCGCTTTGCTCAAAATCCGTTTTCTAATCGTGAACATTTTCATGCGAGTCGGAAAAAATCTTCACATCTCGTTTCCCAGAGTGAAAATTTCGTAACCATATTCTTTCGTGAAGAGAGGTATAACTGTACCCAACATTCCTGAGAACTTTGATCTTTACCAAGATGATATCTGGAAACTGATCTGATATTTAAAAATTCTAGATATTAAATTCAAATATATTGCATAGCATAAGGCATCAATCTAAAGTAGGTGTTGACATTTTACCTCTATTCCTTGGCTATCACCATTCTGGTCTTTAAACTTGAGGACTAGCAAACTAAACTTTTAAAACAATATTAGTTGTATAAACTAATTTGAATAACTTTCTCTATACTCACCGGAGCAATGGTAAAAAGCGGAACTACACTGATATTTGGTATATCAGGAATAACTATATCTTGTGGCAGGCCATTTAGTGGTTCTTTTTGGGTTACCAAATTTATAAGGTGATTTGACTCTTCCTGTAACAAAGTAAAATAACAAAATAAAATGCTATTCATGCCAAAACATTTCAATTGATGCCTACCAAATCATAAGCCAATTGCTGATTACATCCTTTAAATAATTTTGAAAGCAGTTTTAGCTTTAATTACCCACAAAAATAAAATTCTTCCAAATTCCTTGGTGGTAAACCTTATTCTACGATCATGCAGAATATTTGATGATGAAATGCACACTATGAAATGCATTACAAAGGATTTCTTAATCTATATGTAATCAATATTTTACAAGGGAGTATTGTTTATTTGAGAAATACTTAATTTCTCAACTAATATAAATCTATGTTAGATTGCTTGCTGAAGAAAAACTTGTTATCCTATAAAATAGAGAAAAATAGCATTACAGAAAAAAAAAAAAAAATTACTGTATTCATAAAATGTTCGATCTTTGAACATAGTAACATCTGTGTCTGGAAGACTTCTATTTTGCTATCTTATCAAAATTTCCTTCCAGTACTTGGTATTTAACTAGATGGCCCATATTAGTGAATCCACGGATGATAAAGGTGCAGATTAGAAAGATGGACAGTACTTTGATTGTTATATACATACATCACTCATTACTATTATGAGTAAAGCATAGCATTAACCCTTACCCTGCATGGGGCATCCCAGCTCATAAAAGGGATCCAAAGGCAGGTAGGGTGCTCACATTCCACAAAGGTTATATCAATATATATGTAAACTCACCTAACTGAAGGAGTAAAGTAAGCATGGGATGCCCACTGCCTTTGGGTTGAAAATCTAAATGTTCAAAATTAGATTGCATAATTCGTTCGGAAATCCTATCCTATATAAATAAAGACCTCCTTGTGCACTATATCTGTCAAAATTCATAATACATTCTGGTACTATACATAAACTTGAGATTACTTAAAACACTATAATTTACAGTACTGTATTTCAGAAGATTAATAACATACAAAAATTTGCTGTTACCTTAGAGATCAGAATTTACAAGACTGTCACCCAATATCCAAAAATAATATAAAGAACTAAGAAACCATCTACAAAGATCACAAAGTAATCTTACCAAAAATTGTGATCTCTGACCCTGCAGGGTTCTGATATGGGCAAACCATTCTTCAATGGTCTTTGAGAGAGTAGCAAGATCTGGAACTGAATCTTCTGATGCATACTGCAATAACTTCTTCAAGTGATCTCCTTCACACGTAAGTCTGTCAATAGTCCTGTAAAAAGTATTTAGAATTTTCATTTAACTTCATTCATTAATATATGGGTTAACCAGATTACAAAATTAAAGTATTAACTCTAATAGTTCTCACAAAAACAATATTTCTAATACAGTAACACCAATTGAATTTAATTTAATAAATTGCAATAGTACAATACTTTCAAACTTATGAATAAGAAAAAATAAAATGATGAGAATTCTGCCTTGACATTTGCTGTTTAGTGAAGTTTAGATATTCAAATATGATTTTTTTAATAGTTAGTGGCAAGCTTCACTCTCTGCATCCAAGAACCGAGTCATGAGGATTTTTTATCAAATATCCATGGGTTAAAACTCTTTTGATGTAGTAAATTTGGTTTGATCTAACCCATCCAGATGATCCCAAAACCAATTACAGAAATCTGAAAGAGTAGGTATACATACACTATATCTGACAAGAATCAGTTGGAAAAAGCAGCTCGTGTGTATCTTTGTTACGAATCCTGCAAACATGAAAACGTAAAAGACTATAACTGGGATGCAGTCTAACCTATCCTAGACACTGTGCTTACTTGACTAGTAGGGGAATTTGAGTCCCAACCTGACTTACAGGGCCAGAGGTCAGAAAATATAGGGACACATATCAACCTAACATTACCACGGGTGTCAGGATCTTACCTACTGTGGAGGGGGTGGGTTGTCTTCACCTGCTACAAACAATGCTAACCTTACCAGACTTGAGACATCATAAGTCTTAGAAAACACAGAAATTTATTTCACTCTAACCTTGAAGATCATGGTCTATCTGACACAGGACCTAACTTTGGTCCCTTTTAGCAAGGCACAGATTAACATATTTCTTATTGCAAGTTTGGGAAGTAAGGTTAGGTACAAGTCTGACTTCAAGAAAATACTCAACAGAATTATTGATTTTATGCAAATCTTGCAGAACTGCGTCATACTAAGTGTCCACATTTTATATGGAAACTGAGGAAGTCGACGCACTAATCTTCGATCAGGCTGTCCTATCCATGTGTCCTCTATGTAATCAACATCTGCTTGTTCTTCAGGAGGTATAATATTACTATCACACAACCCTTAAAATGTTTCTATGACTAAGTGGGCAGGCACAAATGGTAGGCTATATAGCATTCTATGACAGTGTAAATTCAGCCTTAGTTTTGTATCTTTACTTTAAGCCGTTTAATTGAATAGATCACATAATGTATTGGGAAAAGTATGAAAAAAAAATGTCCATGCTGCTTTATGGTGTTGAAAACTTCATTGTAAGCTTTAATCATAGCTTTTTCATAGTTCAGTGATATTGTTAATGTTTTGATTAGGATTAAAGTTCGTGATGTTTTCTAGAAATGTTATGTTAATTCAATTTTATTTGCTGGGTAACAAAGTGTATACTAAAGGAATTGATGTAGTTTCTTCTAGGCCCTGGAGTGTGTATAATTGATAAAATAACAGAGGCACAATTCCAATGCACTCTCTCATAATTCTCTTTGCTCTATGGAACAGATGGCCGGATACATGAAATTTTTTTTTCTACCGTTTTTTGTTTCAACAAGTTGAAGGTCCATTTTTGTGGGCTATTAAATAGAAGGTGTCATTGGGAAGTATGGCATACCAGGTGAAAATGAGTGGTGAGAGACTGGTAGATATGTGTGTTGAACAAGAGATGGTAATAAGTGCTAGCTTTTTAAAAAGAAAGATAAAAATAAGTATACATGGGTAAGAGTGGCAAATGGAAGAGTAGTAGAAAGGGCATTAATGGATTATGTGTTGATAACTAAAAGAATGTTTGGAAGATTGAAAGACGTGCACGTGTTTAGGGGTATGGCTAACGGTATGTCTGATCATTTTTTGGTGGAAGGAAAATTAGTTGTAGCAAAAGAGTGGGGGAATAGAGTAGGTGGATGTAAAAGGGAGCTAGTGAGGGTTGAAGAGCTAATAAAACCGGGGGTAAAAAGTAAATATCAGGAAAGGTTGAAAATGGCATATGATGAGGTGAGAGTAAGAGAAACTGGTAATTTAGAGGAGGAGTGGAAGTTAGCAAAAGAAAATTTTGTTGGGATTGCAAGTGATGTATGTGGCAAGAAGGTTGTTGGAGGCAGCATGAGGAAGGGCAGTGAATGGTGGAATGAAGGAGTGAAGGTAAAAGTGGAAGAGAAAAAGAGGGCTTTTGAAGAATGGCTGCAGAGTAATAGTATAGAGAAGTATGAAAAATATAGAGAGAAAAATGTGGAAGTAAAGCGCAAGGTACGTGAGGCAAAGACTGCAACTGACCTGAGGTGGGGTCAGGGATTGGGTCAGTCATATGAAGAGAATGAGAAGAAGTTTTGGAAAGAAGTGAAGAGAGTAAGGAAGGCTGGCGCAAGAATTGAAGAGACAGTGAAAGATGGAAATGGAAGGTTGTTAAAAGGAGAGGAGGCAAGGAAAAGGTGGGCGGAATATTTTGAAAGTTTGCTGAATGTTGAGGATAATAGGGAGGCAGATATAATTGCTGTTCCAGGTGTTGAGGTGCCAGTGATGGGAGATGAGAATGAGAGAGAGATTACAATAGAGGAAGTGAGGAGAGCACTAGATGAAACGAGAGTAGGAAAAGCATCTGGTATGGATGGTGTGAAAGCTGAGATGTTGAAGGAAGGGGGTGTGACTGTACTTGAATGGTTGGTGAGATTGTTTAATATGTGTTTTGTGTTGTCAATGGTACCAGTAGATTGGGTTTGTGCATATATTGTACCACTATATAAGGGTAAGGGAGATGTGCATGAGTGTTGTAATTCAAGGGGTATTAGTTTGTTGAGTGTAGTTGGAAAAGTGTATGGTAGAGTAATGATTAATAGGATTAAGGATAAAACAGAGAATGCAATCTTAGAAGTACAGGGTGGTTTTAGAAGAGGTAGGGGTTGTATGAATCAGATTTTTACAGTTAGGCAGATATGCGAGAAATATTTAGCAAAAGGTAAGGAGGTGTATGTTGCGTTTATGGATCTGGAGAAAGCATATGATAGAGTTGATAGGGAAGCAATGTGGAATGTGATGAGGTTATATGGAGTTGGTGGAAGGTTGTTGCAAGCAGTGAAAAGTTTCTACAAAGGTAGTAAAGCATGTGTTAGAATAGGAAATGAAGTGAGCGATTGGTTTCCGGTGAGAGTGGGGCTGAGACAGGGATGTGTGATGTCGCCGTGGTTGTTTAACTTGTATGTTGATGGAGTGGTGAGAGAGGTGAATGCTCGAGTGCTTGGACGAGGATTAAAACTGGTAGGCGAGAATGACCATGAATGGGAGGTAAATCAGTTGTTGTTTGCGGATGATACTGTACTGGTAGCAGACACAGAAGAGAAGCTTGACCGACTAGTGACAGAATTTGGAAGGGTGTGTGAGAGAAGGAAGTTGAGAGTTAATGTGAGTAAGAGTAAGGTTATGAGATGTACGAGAAGGGAAGGTGGTGCAAGGTTGAATGTCATGTTGAATGGAGAGTTACTTGAGGAGGTGGATCAGTTAAGTACTTGGGATCTGTTGTTGCAGCAAATGGTGGAGTGGAAGCGGATGTACGTCAGAGAGTGAATGAAGGTTGCAAAGTGTTGGGGGCAGTTAAGGGAGTAGTAAAAAATAGAGGGTTGGGCATGAATGTAAAGAGAGTTCTATATGAGAAAGTGATTGTACCAACTGTGATGTATGGATCGGAGTTGTGGGGAATGAAAGTGATGGAGAGACAGAAATTGAATATGTTTGAGATGAAGTGTCTAAGGAGTATGGCTGGTGTATCTCGAGTAGATAAGGTTAGGAACGAAGTGGTGAGGGAGAGAACGGGTGTAAGAAATGAGTTAGCGGCTAGAGTGGATATGAATGTGTTGAGGTGGTTTGGCCATGTTGAGAGAATGGAAAATGGTTGTCTGCTAAAGAAGGTGATGACTGCAAGAGTTGATGGGAGAAGTACAAGAGGAAGGCCAAGGTTTGGGTGGATGGATGGTGTGAAGAAAGCTCTGGGTGATAGGAGGATAGATGTGAGAGAGGCAAGAGAGCGTGCTAGAAATAGGAATGAATGGGGAGCGATTGTGACGCAGTTCCGGTAGGCCCTGCTGCTTCCTCCGGTGCCTTAGATGACCGCGGAGGTAGCAGCAGTAGGGGATTCAGTATTATGAAGCTTCATCTGTGGTGGATAATGTGGGAGGTTGGGCTGTGGCGCCCTAGCAGTACCAGCTAAACTTGGTTGAGTCCCTGGTTAGGCTGAAGGAACGTAGAGAGTAGAGGTCCCCTTTTTGTTTTGTTTCTTTGTTGATGTCGGCTACCCCCCAAAATTGGGGGAAGTGCCTTTGGTATATGTATGTATGTATGATTAAATATGAACTAAAACAATTATGTTTTCTTTAAAAAGAAAATATCAGAATTACGTTTTAGACAAATGGAAATAAATTGAAACAATGAAACCACTAAATTTTAAAAAAAGTTTTAGACAATTTGTTAGACATAGATGAATTGCTGTCAATGAATTATCAATATATTTTCCATATATAGTCAAGTTCTAACCAGACTAAAGATTAAAGGTGTCTGGTTTCAGTTCCAGGATCATTGGGTGAGATGCACGCCAGAACGTTAGCCGGGGAGTCCCAAACACTCACACTTCCCCAGTGAACAGCTTAAAGTCCTGGTACCAGGGTTGATCAATCTGCTGCCATGTGAATGCAAAGCTAACATACTACCCTGAAAGTATTAGCACTAATTATGGAGCAAGTCTCAAACTAGGACCAATTTGACCTCTTTGCTCAGACATAACATGCTTATGTATGTAAACAGGCCAGTTATGTTTCGACAATGACTCCTACCCTGCTGGCTAACAAGGACGTCAGTACCTAACACAGTTTAAGACTTTTTAATAAACATCCCTTTCGTACAACCAGAGAAAGAGGAACAGGGTAAAAACAATACAATAGCTGGTAAACCTAAACAATGATTTTCTTGGGCTGTAAGACATTGTAAGAAGGAAGTTTTCCCTTTTTTCAGACAGAGGGATATTTTTTATGCTAATCCTTTGGTTCTTCAGGTGCTGAAAGAAAGCTATGACCTTTTCCAGCAGATTGCTCCTGTAAGCAATAGCCTTTAAAACCTACTCCTATAAACCTAAAAAATGCTAACTCTATGAGAAGTAGTAGAAAGTGTAATAGGCAGGAAGGTAATCAAAGAGGTGAAAATAATTTCTCCAGCACTTTTCATCGGGCTGTTTGTGATTTCCAAGCCATAACGAGGATGGAGATCAGTCTAGCTTCCATTCAGAAGGGTAATGGGGCAGTCTCAATATTTATTTCAGATGCTCATATGCATGCTCTAATGGATTTAAAGTCAAGAAGGTTACTGAGAATTGTGTTTAAAGGAGAGACTTTTCAGTTCAGTTCCATTTGTTTTGTCAGAGCACAATCACGCTTGTATTTACTCCAGTCATCAAAGGGAAATGTCTCCTAAAGTCTGGATTCTTCTGTGATTGCTGGTAAGTCTGTTGAACTCTGAGAAGTTTAGGAAGCAGAATTGGTTATTCTCAATTTTATTCCCAACCTGGGTTCTCTGATTATCTAGGCTTCCTCTGACTCAATTTTGGGATGATCAACCAGCTATACACTAGTCACTACAGGTGTTAAAGTTTCCTACATTTAATGTCTGCCCTAGAGAAGTTGTACCTCATGCTTGATTGAGAAGGCCATTGCAGTTTCACCTGAAGCAGTGTTAGGACAGGTCATTAGACCTTCTCGATAAAGTTTGTACGCCATCATTAGGAGACTGGTGGAATAACTGAGAAAGTCTTCTCTTGGGATTAGCATAGCATCTCCAGTCCCCAACTGAGTTATTTACATACAAGTCCACAGAAGGATGGGGAGTAACCCTAGACAACCATTCCTTGTTCAGAATATGGAACTCAGCCAAGATGATGATTAGAAGCTTGATCAACAAGTATGACTCTCATAGTACCATTCTGGCTTCAAATGGAGTACTTCACAGACATTTGGTCTCTACAAGCAAATTTCCCTCAGAACCTTAAAGTAAACAAGGATCTAAAATAACCACAGGCACCTAACAATCCAGAATCCTCTCATGCTTCAGTTGACTGTATAGATCCCACAATGTTATCAGACCAAGAGGATTTTCAAAATCATCTAGACTTTCCATAATCACTGTAATTTAGCACACATATTTTGATATTGCCAACAATAGTCATTGGTGTTGATATCAGATCCTTCCATATCAAAGATCTCAGTTGAAATGCTATCCTGGATTTTTGGCATCTTTAAATTCCTGCCAGATCCTTATTTTGATCATAAACTGTCAGGTGAGTTCAGTCTGCTTTCCTTGAAGACCCTCTTCTTATTAGTAGCCCTTGCTTCATCCAAAAGAGTTAGAGAATTACATGTGGTGTCCTGCAATGTGGGCTTTGAAGCATAAAGAGCAATTTTTTCCTCTATTACCAGCTTTTTTTAACCAAAACTTACTTCACATGTAACAATATGCCTAGATAATTTTTCCATTCTTTCTCTGGATGCAAGGGTGAAAATAGTATGCAGATGTGTCTTTGTCCCGTTAGGTCATTAAAAGAGTAGGTTTACTTAATGAGATCAGATCACAAATAAAAATTCAATTATTTTGGTGGACTTCAAAGGTAACTTTCACTCTATGCTCAAGAATTCTAGATTTTTTTTCATGCTGATTTTAATCATACCTGCTCACTATACCATCTTACCTCGAAGTTAAGATGCATGCCATTATGAAGGGCTGCTTCCCTTAATTTCATGAACAATCTTTTCCTGCAAAAGGTGACAAATTCAGAGTTGTGTCACCTCATGTTATTCATTAGGTCCCATAGTTGTGACAGGATACATTCCAGATTAGTTTAGTAATCAAATTTCTTTGTTTTTAGGTATTGCATTGTTTATGTTTATTTAGTAATGGAGTTGAGAGTCAAGTTAAGTTAGAGTGGTTAGGTCAGTACTTTATGTATTTAGAGAGGGAATTTTAAAAAGTCTTCATTTGATTCTAGTTAATGGTATTTTTAAGTGTGATAATACTCTACGTAAAGAGAGTCATTAGCTTTGCAAATCTTCTTACTATTTCAATGGAATAAGAAGGCCTCTACTAGCCTCAGCTTGATTTGGGACTATTCACCTAATGGTTGAAACCTGGATAGGTACCTTAAAATGTATTTTCAGCATTTATCTCTTATCGCACATTGGATGTCTATGACCATCTCGATTATTTGCCAATCTTATCTTACAGTCATTGTGGGAATCACCATAAGGACTGTTGGGTAAGACTTATTAGAATATCTTTTAAAAATAAAACTTACTTCAATACTTACACACATTCACTTCTAGTGGAGACAAAATAAGAGTACTTGTTTCAAGATGGTGGCCTCTATCAGCCATTAAGTGTAGCAATAATTCTCAAATATAAAATAGTAAAGCTGGTCAAACAAACCCACTACTAGTCTTCTAATTGTGAGTTTGTCAATCAAGCCATACTTCTAAATGTATAACATATGAATGTCTAATATGTATCAAAATAATAAATCCTATCTTGGAAAATTCTTATAATAGTGCTTTGTTGGGTAGCTCCCCTGGCCCTTCTGCTTATGGCTATGTTTCTGCACCCCTTTAGCCAAAAGTTGGGTCTAGTCAGATGATACTTCTGTTTTCCTGTCTCCAGTAATGACTCAATCCCAAGCTACAGGATGTATTACATGCATTTGTAGGCTTCTCCATTTCCAGTCTCTTTTTCAATATCAGAGAACATCCCTCCCAAAATGTTCTCAGGTTTGATGATCTTCCTTTTACTCAGTTGTAACTGTCTATTCATTATAAAATCTACTAACACTGGGATATGTAGTATAGGTTCCAGTTAAACATTGGCAAAATTACTGTCTTCATCTCTCATTAATCTTTCTCCATTTCTTTATGACACCATTCAAGGTGTAAACTTTCAGGAGTTTTTCTCCTCCAAATGATGGCGAGTACAGTCGTCTCCATCTTTTTCACTAGGATGCCCTGTTGGGTAAAATCTGTGAACTCCAATAGTTTTGATGTAAATGACAGTGTTTTGTGCTGTGAATGTCTCATTATTACCTTAAGCCTTGAAATCTTTTGCATCCAAGTTTCCTTTGGAGCTTACATTGTTTAGCATAACTGTTTTCTTAGGGAATTTGGTTCTCTTGTCTTAAGCTTCCCTTAGGGTATCTGATTCTTTTGCTTTTCATGTCATGAGCTCCCAGGTGGATTTTGCTTCCATATTATCTAATTCTAATGTTTAAATCATACTGATTCTTCATGCCAAACTGAGGTGTGAATTAATTGTAAGTACAGTAAAGGGATTTTGACAAAGGAAAAATCTATTTCTGGGGAGAGACCTGTGGCGCCCGGTGAAAAGGGGTCCTTCTAATACACTTTTCTGATCAAATCTTCCAATTATACCAGAGAAAGATAAAAGCATGGAATGCAGAGGTTACAACCCTCGCGCGAGCACCTTGTGGGTGTTGTGTATAAAGCAAAGGCGCGTGAAATCCACTATTCACAGGTTGTCTTCCATTTAGTTAATTCCTTCGTCAAAGGGATGGGCCGATACAGAGGCCCTAGCCAACCTACCAGAGCCACGCCACCCCCGCCCGACGCGAGCGCCATCTGAACAACATCCTTCTGTATTGGACATGATGGCTTGGAAAGGAAAGGGTGGGATCGTGTAAAATAAAAGGGAAGGGTTTCACCGGGCGCCACAGGTCTCTCCCCAGAAATAGATTTTTCCTTCGTCAAAATCCCTTTTCTGGGTCGACCTGTGGCTGCCGGTGAAAATGTACCAGAGAATGCCTTCCAAGCCCAACAATAACTACTAATTTAATGAGGGGAGAGAAAAAACACCATGTAAAGAAAACCATATATAATTAAGGTAAGTAAGCATAAATCATAAACTAGCCACAGGGCATAGTGAGTGTAAGGCTAAACAAACATGATAACAGAGAAGCCTCCGAGTATGCAACAAAACTGACATGGCTAAGAATACCCCAACACTAAAATTACGGTAAACACAATAATAGTTACAATCATATTAGCCTAATATGTAAAAACTTAGGGCTAACGAACCACCAAGGAAGCGGCGTCGTGGTGCGAGTGGCGGGTAGGAGGGAGAAGAAAAGAGATGGATGAAAGGAAGAACAAGAGATCACTGGGGAGAGATACGGCTCCCAGCTGCAACCGTTGGGTATTTAAGGGCCTGTAAGTTCTTTAGATAGTGGCGTTTGAAGACCATAGGAGATTTCCAACCCGTGTACTTTTTAAGGTCATCAAAGTCCATATTTTGGAAATAATTGATGGAGGTAGCTACTGACCAGATATCATGAGCATGGGGAAATGATCCTGGATTGGCTTGTTTAATGAAGTATAGGATCTGTTGCCTAATACCAAGTATGGAAATGGTGCCTCCTTGTTCTCTGATAAACAAGGGGCCAGACGATCAGGTAGCAGTCCTGGCTGAAAAGGCCCTGAGAGTAGTGACTGGACATACAGAAGTATCTTGGAGAAGAGGAATAATCTTCCAAGGGGACCACCTATTTTGGGGGTCTTCGTTTTTAGCTAGGAACGCCCTGTCTGGAGAAAAAAGTACTTCACCTGAAGGGAGGAAATCTATGTTTTCTGAGTTTCGTGAGAGAGCTGCTAGTTCTGAGATTCTAGAACCCGAGGCCAAAGCTGTTAGAAATGAAGTCTTCCTAAGAAGAGTGATATAGGAGCAGGATTCGTTGTCCGTGTCGGAGGCAAGTTTGAGGACATCATTTAGAGACCAAGAGACCTTTTATGGACGAACCGAAGGTCGAAGCCTAGCACAGGCTTTTGGAATAGACGAAAAATAAGACTCCGCCAGGTTAATGTTAAACCCAACCAGGAAGACTTTCCTCAGAGCTGACTTAATGGTGGTTATAGTGCTAGCTGCTAGGCCTTTGTCAAATATGGACCTAAAGAAGGAGATGGCTAAATTAGGAGTCATAACCGAATGGTCTGAATTCTTTAAGAAATCTGCTAGTTTCTTAACTGCCGAATCATATTGGCGAATCGTAGAGTCCCTTTTGTCTGGTTCTATAAAGAGGACATTATCCGGGTCGATGTTTGCATCCTTACGAGCCGCAAACTTCATGAAATCCACAAAGTTAGGGTTTTGGCTATCCTTGAGGAATCTGACACAGTCCGAGTTTGGACCACTTGGGTCAGTTTGGGGAATGGGATCCGGAAGGGACGGAGTTTCAACTCGAAGAGGAGAGGAAACCAACCGCTCTTTGGCCAGTGAGGTGCCACTAAAGCCACTGCCCCGTTGAAGGAGCGGAGTTTGTGTAAGACTTTCAGTAGAAGATTCACTGGAGGGAATAAGTAGATCTTCTGCCAATGGTTCCAATCCAGGGTTAATGCGTCCATGGCATAAGCCTGAGGGTCCAGGTTCGGGGTCACATAACAGGGGAGTTTGTGATTGAGTTGGGTCGCGAATAGATCTACCTGGAGACCTGGAACCAGCCTGAGTATCCACCGGAAGGAGTGCATGTCCAGGGACCATTCCCATTCCAGTGGTCTTGTCCTGGATAATGAGTCTGCTATCACATTCTGGACTCCTGCTAGGTGAGTTGCTGCCAGGAACCAGTCTTTGTCGGCTGCCAAGGCGAAGATAGTGACCAGGATCTGATTCAGGTTGGGCGATTTGGATCCCCCTCTGTTGAGGCAGTGGACTACTGCCGTGCTGTCTGAGACTACTCTGATGTGGGTCGACCTCGGAGGAGAGATCCTCTTCAGGGTCAAGAACACCGCCATGGCTTCGAGAACATTGATATGGAACTGCTTCATGGCGGGTGACCAAGAGCCCTGAAACATCTGATGTTGGGAGTAATACCCCCATCCACTCAGAGACGCGTCGGTATGAATTGTCACTTGCGGAGAGGGGAACTGTAGAGGAACCGATTTGGAGAGGTTCCTCCATTCGTATCATGGTTGTAGTCTCATTTTTAAGACAGAGGGGATCTTCGAGGTCTTGTCTCTTAAAGGTATTGTCGCTCTCTTTCTCCAAACTCGATTGATGTCTTTGAGTTTGGCTTTTAATAGGAGATCGGTCAGTGAGGCAAATTGGAGAAGGCCGAGGATTCGTTCTAAAGCTCTTCTGGACACCTGTCTGTGTTTGAGAAAGTTCCTGACCTTGGAAGCTATCTCCCTTACCTTCTTGGGAGGAAGGGAGAGCCTGTGCTTTGAAAGGTCCCAACGGATGCCTAACCATTCGAAGTGGCTTGATGGTTGTAGGCGAGACTTTCGGAGATTGACTTGGAAGCCCAGTTTGGCGAGAAAGTGGAGTACCTTCGACGTAGCTCTGTTGCATTCCCGGTTCGACTGGGCCCAAATGAGCCAATCGTCCAGATAGGCGATGATCTGTATCCCTTGGTTTCTGAGTTGTTCGAGCACCGTCTACCCCAGTTTCATGAATATCCTGGGGGCAATGCTGAGACTGAAGGGCATGACTTTGAATGCAAAGGCTTTCTTGCCGAGACGGAAGCCTAGGTAAGGAGAGAAGTTTCGAGCTACTGGGACATGACAATAGGCGTCGGTAAGATCGATAGAGGTGGTGACGGCCCCACGGGGAAGTAAGGTCCGTACCTGAGAGATAGTCAGCATACGGAACTTGTCGCAATGGATGTAAGAGTTTAGTTTCGACAAGTCCAGAACTACCCTCAACGCCGACGAGTCTTTCTTCGGGACTGTAAACAGACGGCCTTGGAATTTCAGGGATCGAACCCGTTTGATCGCTTTCTTCTTGAGTAATTCTGCGGTGTACTCTTCCAGGATGGGAGTGGGTCTCTGGAAGAAGGTCACTGGTGGAGGAGGGGATCCCTGTGACCATTTCCAACCCAAGCCCCTGGATATTATGCTGTGAGCCCATGGACTGAAGGTCCAATGGTCTCGGAAGTGATAAAGTCTTCCTCCTACCGGCATCACATCATTGGGAGGGAGTGAACCTAGGTCCCCTCCCTCCACGGGGACCCCTTACTCTAGGTCCGCCGCGTTGGCGGAACTGTCCTCTACCTCTGAAACTTCCTCTCTGGTGTCCACGAAAGGAACTGGAGGATTCGTAGGTAGGGTTGTATGCAGGAGAGGACATCCAAGAGGGGTTGGGCTGTGTACCAGGGGGAGCAATGAGGTAGACTACCTGCTGAGGGGGAGCCGGTTGTTGAGAAGTCGAGGCAGCGGAAGACTGTGGCGACGAGTTACCCCGGACCGTCTTGTAGGGACTTAACCTCTGCTTCTTCTTGAAGAACGTCCGTTTCTGGGGTTCGAACCTCCTTTTGGCTGAGAGACCCCACCTTACCTGCAAATTTTGGTTTGCCCTCGCCGCGTCCTGAAGAACCTTATCAACTTCGGTCTGAGGGAAGAGGTTCTTACCCCAGCAGGAGGACGCTATCAGCCTGTTCGGTTCATGTCTGATGGAGGCCTCAGACAGAACGAACTTCCTGCAACTAACTCGAGCCGACCAGAAGTCATGGAGGTCTATTTGGTAGGACAGCAGCTGGTTCTTTGTGGCGACTCTGAACAGCGTTTCCTCTGGGTAAAGCGATGCTAGGGACTCCATGGAGGTGATGGATTGGAGGGACCTAGCTAGTGTAGTACGGGTCTCGAACTCAGTTTTGAGAAGACTCTCTATTAATCTGGGAAGCTTCTCAGAGAAAAGGGTAGAGGCACAGTCCGGGTCTAGCTTCCCCACTGTGAAGGTAGACGCCGCATCATCCCAGGTTGCAGAGGTACCCGGAATAAGCAAAGAGGTGGGGTCCGTCTCTTTGAGAGCCGGCATGGAAGAGCCTTCCTTGATGGCCTGTATAGTCAGCTCTGTGACTTTGTCTGTGAGCGGCAAAGAGATGGAGGCCGCTGTCGTAAAAATAGTGTAGGCACCTTTGTGTGGGGTGAGCTTGGAGTTAATACACTCCCACTCTGATAGTGCTCTGGCCCAGATAGCCTGGGCCTGCTCTTTTGGAAATATCACCGTTTCCTTCGGTACCTTGTCCATACGGACCAATGCATGTTCCTTTAAACGTACGAAGCCATTGAACGGGAATTGTAGGCCCGGGGGGTAGAACTCCTCCAGGTCCTCTAAAGGGCGGGTGCCTATGCCCTCCAGAGTTAGGGAACCATCTAAGAATGGGGCATGCAAGGCAAACCGCCAAGGATTGTTTTTATCGAAGGGCGGTAGCTTCGATGCGTCTGGGGCGGAAGGGGGAGGAAGCTGAGTTCCGGCGCGGATAAGAGTAGCCATCATATCCTTAATCTCTGTCATCGCCCCAGACTGATGTTGAAGTTGTTCTCTGACCAAATCTCTGACCAGTTCGATGGGGAAGAGATCGCCCCAGGGTACCTGAAAGCCACCCGTTGGTTTTGTCTTGGATTTGGTAGACTTAGACTTCTTAGGAGTCGTGGTTTTACGAGGAGCAATATGAATATCAGGAGCTGTCGAGGGTCCGGGGACCGGTGACGTTGATACTGGCAAAGCTGAAGACTTATAAGTTCGAAGTGGCTTCACCTTGGGTCGTACGGAGGTAGAGGGATCCCGAGGAGAATCTTTAGAGTTATCAAAACCTAGAAAGGAAGAGGTAGAAGAGGGAGTAGGAGAGAAAAGGGTTTCCACCAACTCGGCACCACTTACCTGCTCGTCCCTGGGTTCTACGTCTATATCTAGATCTGCCACGTCCAGCGGTATGAGGAGTTCGTCCTCCGCGGAAATGGTGGCCCTGACTTCTTCAATTAAGGGGGCAGCAACTTCAGGGGAGACTGCAGCAGAAGTCGAGCCTGGGAAGAGACGGGAGGCCATGTCTCCATCGAGGAGATAGGGTGCGCCAGACGGGGCATTCCTGCCGAAGCCCGACACCCAAGGACGAAGAGTAGCCCTTGCTGATCGAAGAGAGTCATCATCGGCCTGAAAGATTTGCAGTGATTAGTGATGCAGGAGGGGGTTTGCTCTCCAAAATATACTGTGTATATCATATTAATGGCTAAATTAGTGTCTGCCAAAGAGAAATAAGGAACAAAAGGAAAACCCACTTACATCATCGTTCAGTAGAATTGAGGACAGCTCGTAACAGAGCGAGCACAAATCCGGGAACCAGACCATATATTGGGCCTGTCCCGGTTCCCGGATAAAGGGGATGGAGCAGTGCGCATGGGACCGACAGAGGTCATGCCCAACGGGGTCGTTGAACGAGGCAGGGCATCCTTGGGCAGTACAACGGACCTTCTGTAAAAGAAAGGAGACATGAGTCTTGGTGTTCCTTGAAACTCTGATAAGGGGTTAAAAAACCCTATTATTATAGAGCTCCGGCTCTCACTGAATTCCCTTAAGCTCCAATATTGCATTTAACTAATGTCTGAATATCACTTTTTAAGATGATACAGCCCCATACCATTGCTGGTGCTTTTATATTCGATTGTTTGCATTTAACTAAAATCTGTTAATGACAGAAGAATAAATAATCTAAAGCAATCTGCCGACCTCTGAGGGTCGGGGAAGCAGTGACAGGCCCTTAAAATAAATATAAAACACAAGCCTTAGCTAAAGGCAAGGCAAATATAAGTGTGAAGTGTATGGGCAACCTCCGGTGAAGCCGGAGGGCGATGAGATGTCCTGAATAATTCAATTGTGGCTAATAAAGGGATTTTGACGAAGGAAAAATCTATTTCTGGGCGAGAGACCTGTGCCGCCCAGTGAAATACTCCTAGAGCACTATTTCTAAGGAATATAACTGCTATATATTACCAGAGAAAAAAAGCATAGGAATGCCAGGTTGAACCCAGCTCGCTCACCTATATAAGGTGTCGGTATAAAATACTGGGGCGTGATAATTCACAACCAGAGGTCTCGCACTATTTAGATATCTCCTCTTCAAAATCCCCGCCACAGCGAGGTGCCGTTCAACACTACTACCACTAACCCAACCCACGCCAGTGACGTCACTCCTCATAGCACCCAAGGTTTGGGGCCCATGTTGAGAGGGAAGTCAAGGGAGGGTTCACTGGGCGGCACAGGTCTCTCGCCCAGAAATAGATTTTTCCTTCGTCAAAATCCCTTTTCTGGGCTCCGACCTGTGCCGCGCAGTGAAATAGTACCAGAGAAATGGTCCCAAATCTTGGAACAATACCTGAGGAAGTAAAATAAAATCCAAAATAACAGGTAAGAGGATAGCAAGACATAGTTGATTAAGGTTCACTATGTTCAGGAGGAATCACATTCCCTGCTGCCACTGTAGCAAATATAAGGCTTCCAGAGGTTTTAAGCAGTGGCGTTTAAATACTGTTGGAGACTTCCGGCCTGTATATTTAGTAAGTCCAGTGAAGTTCATAGTAATTAACTGAGGTAGCTACAGCTCATATATCATGGACGTGAGGGAGTGATGTGGGAATGATTCTAGGTAGCCCGTTAATGAAATGCAGAATCTTCTGTCTGAGTCCTTTCAGGATGATGGTTCTTCACCTTCTCTAATGGGTAAGGGCCCCGAAGACTGAACGGGAGATATGTTTAAGTAGGCTTCCAGAGTGTTTACTGGACATAAAGATGGGTCCTGCGGAAGTGGGACAATCTTCCAGGGGAACCGTCTGTCCTGGGGGTCCTCATTTTCGCTAAAAATCTTTTGTCAGGGGAAAGGAGTACTTCCCCTGACGAGAGAAATTCAATATGACCTGGATCTCTAGACAAGGCTGAAAGTTCTGATATTCTGGCGCCAGAAGTCAGGTTCATTAAGAACAAGGATTTCCTAACCAATGGAATATAATGGCAAGTCTCGTTAAGAGTGTCTGAAGCCAACTTAAGTACGTCATTCAGAAACCAGGAAACTGAGCTAGGGTGAGTTGATGGTTTCAATCTGGCGCAGGTTCTCGGGATGGATGAGAAGTAAGAATCTGTAAGGGCAATATTAAAGCCAATTGTAAAACCTTCAAGGCTGACTTAATTTGTGGTAATAGTACAAGTCGCTAAGTCTGATTCAAATAAAATTCTGAAGAAGGTTACTGTCAGATTCATAGACATCGTCTCAACCTTTGAGTCCCTTAAAAACTGGCAATTTTCATAACAGCCGAATCATACTGTCGAAGGGTGGATCCCCTCTTATCTGATTCTAAAAATAACGTATTTGAGGATCAATATCTGCACCTCTTGAGCTGCAAATTTCATAAAGTCCAGAAAGGTAGGGCATTCTGAATTTGAGGAAGCTAACACACAGCGAGTTGTACTGCTTGTGTTAGTATTGGATTGGGGATCTGTCGAGGTGGAGACCCAGTTCCACCAGAAGGGGAAACCCGTTGTGCTTGGGCCAGATGGGGGCTACTAGAGCAACTTGGCCTTTGAAAGTCCTGAGCTTGTCTAACACTTTCATCGACAGATTTATTGGTGGGAATAGGTAAATTCTCTCCCAAGTGTTCCAGACTAATGATAGTGCGTCTGTGGCGTAAGCCCGAGGATCCGGGCTGGGAGCTACGTAGCACTCTAGTTGTAGTTGGACTTTGTTGCAAACAGATCTATCTGGAGATCCGGAACCTGAGAAAGAATCCAACTGAAGGACATTGGGTCTAGTGACCACTCCGACTCCAGCGGAGTTGTCCTCGAAAGTGCGTCCGCCACTATCTATCTAGAAGAAACCTGATATGTTGGTTTTTGGCTGGAGCCGGTTGCTTAAGGTCAAAAATACCGCCATGGCCTCTAAAACATTGATATGAAGTTGGCAGAATATTGTCGACCATAGTCCCAGGACTTTCGTGTACTGAGAGTATTCCCCCCCCCCCCCCCCCGCCTGTTAGGGAGGCGTCTGTGTAAATGACGAGCTTGGGGGTGGATATTGTAAGGAAACGGATTTGCCAGATTTTGACCTTTGTCCATGGTTGAAGTCTTTTCTTCAGAATTGGTTGGAGTCGAGCCCTTTGTCTCGATATTACTCGTTTTCCTGGAGCACCATACTCGACTTATATCTTTCAGTCTGGCCTTCAGTAGTATATCTGTTACTGAGGCAAACTGGAGGGCACCCAGGATTCTCTCTTGATTTCTTCTGGAAGACAATTTGTCTTTGAGAAAACGTATTATGTTTTGCTATATCGTTCCTCTTGGCTGTTGGGAGACAGAGTGTGGGAGCATAGAACCCATTGAATCCTAACCATTGAAACTTGTCCTCGGGACCAAACGAGATTTCTCGAAGTTGATTTGGAACCAAAACTGTTGTAAGAGATTATCACTCTGTAGTTGCTGTGAGGCAGTTTGCCTAGTTGAAGCCTAGAAACGGACGAAAATGCCTTGCTTCCGGAACATGATAGCAAACGTCTGCAAGATCCATAGGGGAGGTGACGGCCCCACAGAAAAGCAAGGTCCGAACCTGAGAGATGGTCAGCATGTGAAACTTGTCGCATTAAATGTAAGAATTCAGAAGCGACAGGTCTAGGATTACTCTTCGCTATTCTGAGTCTTTCTTTGGCCCGCTGAACAAGTGATCCTGAAATTACAAACGATTTACTTTCTTTATTGCTTCCTTTTGCAATAAATCGTTTTCATATAAGACTAGCTCTTCCGTTGGATGTTGATGAAAACTGGTTGGTGGAGGGGGCCATTCTATCCAACTCCACCCCAGACCTTTGGAAACCCAAAAGTTCGAACAAATATCAATGACGGACGAACCAACGAGAAAAAGGGCAGAGCCGAACCACGAACGGCAAGAACGGGGACGCCACCCACACATAAACACTTCTCCACCAACAAAAACAGAGGCCACACTGCCCAATCTCGCCAAAACTCACGGACAAAGCACCCAACTTCGACGGGGCACCACGGGAATCGGCCACTGATTACAAAACAATGACAAATCCAAGGGCAAACACGAGAAAAAAACATGTTGGACTCAACAACAACAAGTGCTATAAAGGAGTGACGTCACTGGCGTGGGTTGGGTTAGTGGTAGTAGTGTTGAACGGCACCTCGCTGTGGCGGGGATTTTGAAGAGGAGATATCTAAATAGTGCGAGACCTCTGGTTGTGAATTATCACGCCCCAGTATTTTATACCGACACCTTATATAGGTGAGCGAGCTGGGTTCAACCTGGCATTCCTATGCTTTTTTTCTCTGGTAATATATAGCAGTTATATTCCTTAGAAATAGTGCTCTAGGAGTATTTCACTGCGCGGCACAGGTCGGAGCCCAGAAATTCAATTGTGAAATTTATAACACAAGCCGCAGCTAAAGGCTAAGGCTAAGATAATAGTAAAGCGTATTTACGATCTCCGGTGAAGCCGGAGGGAGATGAAAGGTCCTGAATAATTATATTGTGAATAAAAACTCAATTGTAATAACAAAGGCTATTGTGTGGATATGGCCGTGGCCTGAGACCGTAGTAAGGGCCACCGGAGGGTTGTATCTAAACAATATGAACCCCGTCCCATGTAAGTAAACAATATATAAATAAAACAATAGTTCTAAAGTCATTGAGAATCCCTCATGGCGGAGTAGAACTGAAGGCGGAGTGGAAAAAAGTTCATAACTACTCCCAAGCCGTAATGGGGAGAGGACGGAACTCGGACCTAATAAATAACGCTAACTATTGAAAAGTAACCAAAATTAAATAACTCGTAAGTTATCATACACCCGTAGGGGGAGAGGTGAGGGAGGGAGAACCCGTTGAACGCACAAAACGGAGAACAGGAAATCCGCTCACCCACCTGAGATAAGAAAGAAAACGAGAGAAAGGGGTAACTCGTGACTGCGAACAGAATACGGGAACCCCAAGCTCTCGCTCTCTTGGACACAAAATCAGGACCAATAAGCACGCAACACTATTATAAACGTATAAAATAAAATTGTACATCAAGATAAGACTACGAACGAAGAATAGCATCTGCTAAAACCCAAATTAAATAGAAAAGTCGAGTGGGGCGGGTACTAAACAATAACAAAGCTAGAACGCTAATCTTGTTCGTAGGCTGGACTTGCTAGCAAAAAGTACCATGAGCATAATAACGATAAAAATAATAACGGTTCAAAAGGCATAAGGCCAGGGACTTAACCAAGAACCTAAGTGACAGAGTACTAAACGGGCAGACTAAGATGAATTCCCCAAGACAAGAGAACAAACAATGGCTGCCGTGGAAGGGCCAGACGGGAATGATAAAACAGACTATATTGGATATATAACAAAAGCCCGGTACTACAAAAAGCTGTCAAAACAAACTATGGTACTTAACATTGGAATGGGTGAAGATGGAGCTTCGGACATGACGAAATAAATCCACGAGTGTGAAAATAGCCGAGAGCACCACAAAAAAATCCCACAATGTTGTAGTCCAAAAAGAAGGATGATGTTCAGATGGCGCTCGCGTCGGGCGGGGGTGGCGTGGCTCTGGTAGGTTGGCTAGGGCCTCTGTATCGGCCCATCCCTTTGACGAAGGAATTAACTAAATGGAAGACAACCTATGAATAGTGGATTTCACGCGCCTTTGCTTTATACACGACACCCACAAGGTGCTCACGCGAGGGTTGTAAACTCTGCATTCCATGCTTTTATCTTTCTCTGGTATAATTGGAAGATTTTATCAGAAAAGTGTATTAGAAGGACCCCTTTTCACCGGCCGCCACAGGTCGACCCAGAAATGGATTTTTTGTGAAATTACACGTATATTTTCAAAGCTCTTGTTTTCCAACACCACATTTTTTCTTACAGTTAATTGTCCAAACTAAAATAAATGCAAGGTTTCTCGATGCCTGCAGCCTCACGACCCATTAGGCAAATGTACAGTAATCCCAATTTGCACACAATTTTCTTTTGAATGCAGAATGAAGACTATTTTCTTAGGACACAAATGTAGGCTAAATATAAGTTTGCATGAATAAAAAGTAATTTTCAGCGAGTTACATAATGTAATTACATTTTGGCTAGTAAAAGGTTGTCCACAAATCCCTAAAAAAAAATTTGGGAACAAGAATAATTAAATGGCACTGACATGGAGAGAATATAATCAAGTATAAAAGAGAAAAAAATTATGAAACAATGGCACACCTGTTTAAAAACAACTCTGCAATGTCCCTTTTAACACAAAGGTACTTTACTTCTGCTTCATGTGCACATCTAGCACTACTGGAGAGTGATTCCTTGAGCCAGTTCACTTCAGCTTCCAAAACAGTGCTACGTTGCCTGCAGAAAAAATAAAATTGAAATATTTCATAAACTTTCCTATACAAAAATACAAAAAATTGGAATTCTGATATGTTCACTTGCACAGTACACACCAAAATATAATATTACACAGAAACTAATCACAGTAAAGTAAAACGAAATTAGCAAAGTACATACCGTTCTTCAGTTAATCTAACATCAAGTTCTTCTATACGGCGAACAGAACTCTGATATTTGCCCTCTAATGATCCTTGGCGAGTTTGTAATGCCTTTTTTCCCTTTTGCATTTCAGAAATTTCAGTTTTTAATTTTCTGACTTCATTTTCTCTTGCCATAGCCAAACTTTGCTTTTCACGCTCTAATGATCCTTGACGATTTTGTATTGCCTTTATTTTCTCTTGCATTTCAGACATTTCAGCTTTGAGTTTTCTGACTTCCCTTTCTCTTGCCATAGCCAAACTTTGCTTTTCATTTTCCAATTCCTAAAACGAATATTTCAATCAGATTATATAGAGCCATATATAATAGTTTTTCTTAGAATAAAAGCTATATACATAGAAGTATTCTAAAACAAAAGAGAAAAAGCTTACCTTTTTTTCATCCTTTTCTTCCTTAATCTCTTGCTTCAGAAGCTTGATCTCCAATTCTTTCCTGCAACCCTGTCGAATCAATTCGAACTTCAAATCTTTATTTTCCTCTAGCAGCTTCTCCATGGAGTCCTTCACTTTCCCAGTTTCTTCTGAAGAAATAGCTTCCTGGATACAATTGAAATACTCAGGTTAGTCTTATGAGAATTTTCCTGTTGTATAGTTCTCAATTACAGTAATTGTAGAGCAATAAAATAAAGACCAACAAAAAACTACTCTATGATACTGACGTCCTCATTAATACCCCTTTTGGTGAGGTCAAAGATTCACTTACAAATTTTTGTCAAATTATTGAGGTAACAAAATAATTTAAAAGAGAGGGAGAGGTGCGGAAAAAGAACAGAATAGGACAGAACTCAATGACCTTCATACGATGTGGAAGCAACCTTTTATATATAGGAAATTTACCTGCCCACACCCCTCCAGCAGATATGACCATGAAATAATCATACACCATTCTAAATTGTTAAAAAATTACCTTATTTTCTTTCCCAGCATCACTGATCTCTTTTATCTCCTCATCTTCTTGACCCTCTTCCCTAGAACACTGATCATCTGGAGACTGGCATGACTGGAGGGGTGAATCTTTAGGAGTTTTATGTTTGCTTTGCCTTTGAGCAGTCTTGACTTCGTATCTCTCACTACTAATGGCAAGGGTATTTGGACCAACATCAGTAACTAAAATATAACAATGGTAAAATTAACCACAATATATAAAACAATAATTTGAGCCCCCCCAAAAAAAACAAAAATATGCACACAATCCATTTCCTACAACTACTGCAATCATTCCATAAAAGGAAGTCAAACTGAAACAAACACAATTATTTGTCAACTGAAAAGATCTTAAAAGACTACTTTTTTTGGTGCAATTGATTTCTGTCTAGGTTCCTCAACTTTATAATTATCATTGTGACCACTGAATGTTAATGGCAATAGTATCGTGATTACTGTTAACAGGTGAAGTGTCATATTTCTAATGATAAGATTTATTATTTTAATACTTACTTGGTAGTTATCATGCTTTAACCATCAAAGTTACTAGTTTCCCAACCTCTATTAAACCAATAAAATTTCTATGCCAGTAACTCTCCCATCTCCCCATTCACTGTGATGCCCAGTAGGCCTGAAAGATAGGGCCATGGGAGGGAATATCACCAAAGATCCATTAATACCACCAACCTAATACATGTATAGTTGGGGTTGTCATATACCTGTACATATCCTAAACATATCTTTTCACATCACTATATGGGAGGTGAGGGAGGAATTGATGATTACCAAGTAAGTATTTCTGGGCTTGAACCTGTGCCGGCCAGTGAATAAGCTCCTATTAGCACTTATTCTTAGGTAATTTACTGCTAAATATACCAGAGAAAAAATGTAAAGGAGTGCTAGGTTAACTAGCTCGCTCACCTATTGGTGTCGGTATAGAATTGGGCGTATAATCCAGAGGTCCCGCACTATTTAGATTCATCCACGACAAAGACCCCAATAGAGGAGAGCCGTTCAACCTCACTCGGCACCACCAACTCTGCATCCGCTCAGAACCCAACTCCTTTTTAGCACGCCTGTGTGGTAACCCGCTTGTTTGTGCTCTCGTATTTTTGCCTTATTTTCCGTGGATTATGGCTTCTACATCGGTTTCCCAGGAGACACCGTCTAAGTTAAGTACCAAGCTATGTTTTGCTGTGTTTTGAGCAATCTAGACCGTTTAATATTTAAATTATAGGAGTTTATTCTCTTCGATCATCTCGGTCTTGCTCGATTCCGTTTACGGTTGGTACTCCTGTTTTGAGAGCTTTTAGTTTCACTCGCGGTGTTACTAAGTGTATTATTTTTATTATTAGTTTAAATTTTTATATGTTTTATTGTGGATATTCATTATTTAGCGTTTAGAACCCTTGTGGTTCATATTTAGGGCCGATATCATATTACGTATCGTAGATGGCTTGCCGACCTTCGTTACTGGGCGGCAGAATTTTATTATTTAAGCCATCAGGATGTTGTCCTTCGGGATTTATTCATTATTTTACATGCCTTGCCCAAATTTTTTATGTGTATATTTATATATTTTTCAACGCTATTACTTTTATAATGAATATTTGTGCTTATTACTCCGTATGATCTGTTTTGGTAGTGTTTGGGGATCGTCAGTTGGTAGCCCTGCTACTCCGTATCACGTGATCCTCCCCCAAGCTCCCCCTCTCGCTAGGTTGGTGGCTAGGCTTCTCTCCCCCCTCCCCTAGGGGACCGTTGCCTTCCCTCCTTTTAGAGGGGGTAGTTCAGTGTTTATGGACTTGGTCCTCCGGGTGTCCCGGCGGTTTCGTCTCTGTCTAGACGGGTTGGCCACCGGTCAACAGAGTAGGATCCCGGTGCACCCTATTTTATATTCACCTATCACACTTTTATTATGTTATACGAAACCCTCCGGGTTCTGTTGGTGGTTCTTATCTACGGTTCCGCCCCACTCTTAATTTATAACAGTTCCTATGATTATATATGACAGATCACTATCCCGGAGTTCCTATATGTATTGGTTTATGGATGTACTTTTATTTCCCGGTCCGGGGCTTAGCCTCGCTCCGGGAAATCAGACACAATGTGTCTTAATTCTTTGTTACATCCTTCTTTATGATCCCGGCTCGACCGGAATGGATAGCTATACTCTAGTCTTAAGTTAGACTTATGTTTAGGCCCGGGTCTTCCGGACCCGCCCCTACTTAAGAGTATTACAGTTAAGCTCTAGTCTTAAGTTAGACTTATGTTTAGTCCCGGGTCCTCCGGACCCGCCCCTACTTAAGAGAATTACAGTTTCTCATATACTATTCTTTTTATAGATGGTGCATTGTCAGACGACGGCCTGTGCGGCTGTTCTTCACCAGCCTTGTGGCCATACTGTGTGTAGGTCTCACGCCCTCTGCGGAGTTCAGCTGGAAGACATTGTAGTCTGGCACCCTGATAATTGTATGGTCTGTTTTGACCTCATCACCACCCTCGGATCTGATTCGGTGAGTCCCGTTGGCTATGTTGTCTTTCTAATTATTTTACCTTTATTTGGTATACATACACTATTTAGTAAGATTTCTATGGTCTTGAAGGACCGCCGGGAATCTTCCTTTCTGTAATTCCCACTATTATTTCAGGCATCCCCGGAGCAGAAGACTGCGGCTCGGGCCACACTGAAAGTGTGGGTTGGGGGATTTGCCCGAAACGTGAAATCGAAACAGCCTTACGTCCTATCTGAAGACTACTGTGCGATGATCTACCCTAATGCCAAGTCTTCAGCCGCTGTGGCTAGGCATGTTGCGGCACCCATCATTACCGACATTGATGCCACTATTGCGGGATTCATTGACCAGGAACAAGATCCGTTGGATGCCCCCGGAGATCTGGAAGACAATGTTGCCTCCTTGAACCTGGATGTGGAACCTATGTTGCTGGATGATCCGGATGCAGGTAGGGTGGTAAGTGAGGCAGGTGTTACCGGCGCTGAGATTCCTATCCTCAGCCCCGCTCTTTCTTCTTCATCTGATCTCTCTTCTTTCCATGGTTTTTCTGGGGACCGCGATTCGTCTCACCGATCACACCCGGTTCCCCCCAAAGATAAGTCTATATCTAGAACTTTGCCAAAAGCTTGTAAGCCCCACAAGGCTTCCCGTAGTTCCAAATCGAATACAAACCCGTCAACTAAGGCTTCCGGCTCCTCCTCTAAGTCTCACGACCCGGGAGTACAATCCGCCACCTCTGCTCCTAACCCGGGCCTTTCCGAATCAGCCATGCTTCGCATTGTGTCGGAGATGCAATCTAAGATTGTGTCGGAAATGCAGGCCAAGATGGACACGATGTTCTCTAACATTGGTCAGAGACTTGGGGCATTAGAGCATGGTGCTCCGGAACGAGTTCAAAGTTCTCTCATCCCGGATGCCTCTAAGCTTCCGCCGTTTACCAAGAATAACCCTTGGCGCATGGCTCTTCATTCCCCATTCTCAGACGGGATGTTAACGTTGGAAGGTCTTGGTACTCGTCCACTAGAGGATTTTGAATTCTTTCCTCCTGGTCTCGCATTTCCATTTCATGGTTATGCCAGGCTTACCGAGGAAGCTCTGGTTCGGCTGGATAAGGTCCCCAAAGAGACCGTTATTTTCCCAAAGGAACAAGCCCAATCTGTTTGGGCTAGGTTTCTGAATGATATAGGTTGCACCAATACCATGTTGACGCCTCATAAAAGTTCTTTCACAATGTTCTTAATGGACAAGAATACCGTGACTCCATGCGTCAATAAGATTGCAGAGCTTGCTTTTCAATATGCTCTGGAGGAGAAGCCCTTGCCTCCCATCCGAGAGGTAGATCCGATCTCCCTCCTTCTTCCTTCAGGTAATGAGTGTTGGGACAATGTCCATACCACCTTTACTTCTGGCAAGCTAACAGCGGACTGTGCGTCAGTAATGTTTAGTGAACGGCTTCTCCGTCTCCCGGAATCCCTTATTAAACAGGAGTATGATTCCCGCCTACGTGTTGGTCGAACTTTGAACTTGGCCACGTCTACGGAGTCGATAGCCTTGACTTAAGATACTGAGAGTATCTTTAAGTCTCTCAATAAGGCTACTTTGCAGTCGTTATATTTTGACTTGTATGACTTTGCTCTTACTAAACGTAGGTGCCGCAAACACGTCCTGGCTGAGGCGACTATTAGGCACGAGCCGAATAAACTTATCCGGTCCTCTTGTTGGGGTCCAAATCTTTTCCCTGAGGATCTTGTGGAGGAAGTCTTAGCAGAGGCTACTAGAGTCAATCAGAGCCTTAAAGCCCGTTGGGGTTTGACTCCTAAGCGGAAATATGATCCCGCAAGTTACCAAGCCCGGGGTAGGAAGAGGCTCCGCCCGTATACCTCCACTCAGTTCCGGCAACAGCAGAGTAGCTCGTCCGTTTTCCGGCAGCCTCTTCCTCCATCTCCTGCTGTTCCTGCACAGCCTTCCACCTCTCAGGCTCCTTCCTCGGACGACTATGTCACCGTTCTGCTCCCTAAGAGCCAGCTTCCCGGTGCCTCCACCACCTCTCCAGCCTTTAACCAATCTTATGAGGCTCAAGGCTCTTCCCAGGGTTATAACAGAGGTAGAGGCTACCACCGTGGTTCATACCAGAACAGAGGTAGAGGTAGATTCTTTCGCAAGGGAAAGAACTTCCGAGGCGGACGTGGAGGCAACTCCTCAAGCCAATACTGAGGTGCAGCGGGTAGGGGGGAGGCTTTATGCCTTCCGCAACAAATGGAGGTTCAGTCCCTGGGCTTTCAGTATCATCTCCAAGGGACTGGGGTGGAGTTGGATTCAAGGACCTCCTCCACCGAACAGATTTCATCAGCATTCCACTCCGGACCTAGTCGAATTTGTCCAGGACCTGTTACAAAAGAACGCCATACAAGAAACGAAACACCTGAAGTTTCAGGGTCGGCTGTTCAGTGTCCCGAACAAGGATTCGGACAAGAGAAGAGTAATTCTAGACCTATCCCTTCTCAACTTGTCCATTCAATGCGACAAGTTTCGAATGCTTACCGTCTCGCAGGTGCGGACCTTACTTCCCCGTGGGGCCGTCACCACCTCTATTGATCTTACAGACGCCTATTATCACGTCCCGATAGCGAGACACTTCCGTCCGTATCTAGGCTTCCGCCTAGGAAACAAAAATTACTCCTTCAAGGTGATGCCTTTCGGGCTCAACATCGCCCCAAGGATCTTCACAAAGTTAGCAGAAGTTGCTGTTCAGGAACTCAGAAATCAAGGGATTCAAGTAGTAGCCTATCTGGACGACTGGCTCATTTGGTCAGACACCTCCCAAAATTGCCTAAAAGCCACTCACAGAGTCATCCAATACCTTCAATCTCTAGGCTTCCAGATCAACTTCAAGAAGTCCCGTCTTCTTCCGAAATCAAAGTTCCAATGGCTCGGCCTGCAATGGGATCTTATATCTCACACTCTGTGTCTTCCCAAACCCAAGAGGTTAGAGATTGCAATGAACACCAAACGCTTTCTCAAAGACAAAGTAAGTTCCAGACGACTCCAAGAGAGGATCCTAGGGTCCCTTCAATTTGCTTCAGTGACGGATCTACTTCTGAAAGCAAAATTGAAAGATATCAATCGTGTCTGGCGTTCGAGGGCGAACCGGAAGCTCCGGGACAGGAAAGTCCGCCTTCCTCCCATTCTCCGGGAAAGACTTCTACCTTGGACAAGGGCCAACAATCTGTCAAAGTCAGTTCCCCTTCGATTTCCGCCTCCGAAGTTAATCATTCACACAGACGCATCCCTATCAGGTTGGGGAGGCTATTCTCAGCTCAGGAAAGTTCAAGGTCTTTGGTCTCCCTTATTCCGCCAATTCCACATCAATGTGCTGGAGGCCATGGCAGTTCTTCTAACCCTGAAACGTCTCGCTCCATCCAAGAGACAACACCTTCGTCTGGTTCTCGACAGCGAAGTGGTGGTCCGCTGCCTCAACAGAGGCGGATCAAAATCAGGGCCTCTGAACCATGTTCTAGTAGCCATATTCTCCCTAGCAGCTTCGAACCGTTGGCATCTTTCAGCTGTCCACCTGGCGGGAGTCCGGAACGTAGTTGCAGACGCCTTGTCCCGGACCTCCCCTCTAGAATCGGAATGGTCACTCGATCTAAAGTCATTCCGGTGGATTCTCTCTCGGGTTCCGGGTCTCCAAGTGGACCTCTTCGCCACGGAGTCCAACCACAAATTGAGAGTATATGTGGCTCCCAATCTAGACCCTCAGGCCTACGCCACAGACGCCATGTCACAGAATTGGGACATCTGGGAAAGGATTTATCTCTTTCCCCCGGTGAATCTTTTACTGAAAGTCCTAGACAAACTGAGATCCTTCAAGGGACGAGTAGCCTTGGTCGCACCCAACTGGCCCAAGAGCAATTGGTACCCTCTCCTGCGAGAGTTGAGACTACATCCTCACCCGATACCCAATCCGGTTCTGTCTCAGATAGTACAAACACGCGTTGTGTACGCTTTCTCAAACATTCAGAGCGCCCTAACTTTATGGACTTCATGAAGTTTGCGGCTATGCATGGTGCCAATATCGATCCTCAAAACACCCTGTTCCTAGAATCAGATAAACGGGATTCCACCATCCGCCAATATGATTCTGCGGTTAAAAAGTTGGCTAAATTTTTGATAGACTCAGACGTACACTGTATGAACTTGAACCTTACAGTCACTTTCTTTAGAACTTTATTAGAATCAAGTCTGGCAGCCAATACTATCACCACTATTAAATCTGTCTTGAAAAAGATCTTCCTAGTGGGTTTTAACATAGACTTAACCGACTCTTTGTTAGCTTCAATTCCGAAAGCCTGTGCCAGACTGAAACCGGTTACTCGTCCTACCCCGGTTACCTGGTTCCTTAATGATGTACTCAAATTGGCTTCTGATACCATTAACAGTTCTTGTGATTACATTCCCCTTCTCAGGAAAACACTTTTCCTGGTGAGTTTGGCTTCCGGGGCAAGAATTTCTGAACTGGCAGCTTTGTCAAGAGACCCGGGTCATATTGAGTTCCTTCCTTCGGGAGAGGTCCTTCTTTCACCTAACAAATTCTTTTTAGCTAAGAACGAAGACCCTCAGAACAGATGGTCCTCCTGGAAAATTGTTCCCCTCACGCAAGATCCGTCTCTGTGCCCTGTTACTACTCTTAGGTCTTATTTATCCCGGACCTCCTCTAACTCCTCGGGGCCTCTATTCGTTAGAGAACAAGGCGGTACTATTACCATTAAAGGGATCAGGCAACAAATTTTGTATTTTATTAAACAAGCTAGCCCTGACTCTTTTCCTCTTGCACATGATATCAGAGCGGTTGCTACTTCGGTGAACTTTTTTCACCACATGAATTTTACGGATCTTTCCAGGTATACAAGGTGGAAGTCACCGTCAGTGTTCAAGAAACACTATCTTAAACATTTGGAAGCCCTTAAATTTCTTACAGTAGCTGCAGGGAGCGTAGTTACCCCCAGGTAACTCACATGTTAATTCCTTGTCATTTTATCTCTCCCCCTTACCTGCCTCATTTATACCCTATTTGTATTCGTTGGTTTCACACCTGATTACTATTATTATATTTGTAAATTTTTGACTCCTGAGTATCTGTATATATCATCACTCACGGCATTATTATACCTTACCTTTTTTGTCAATTGTTCTACCAAGTGGATTTATGTTCTTTTTAAGATACCCTTATAGCTGTTTTTGGCATTCATCTCTGATTAAAGCAACTTGTATTTCCCTTATGTTTATGTTTTTTCCTTTATTTTGCAAGTTTGGTGACATTTCTCTTGTATATATTCACTGGCCGGCACAGGTTCAAGCCCAGAAAAGGGATTTTGACGTAGGAAAAATCTATTTCTGGGCGAGGGACCTGTGCCGCCCAGTGAACCCTCCCAGCTCCTCTCCCTTGGAGTCCCCAAACTTTGGGTGCTAAGGAGTTGGGTTCTGAGCGGATGCAGAGTTGGTGGTGCCGAGTGAGGTTGAACGGCTCTCCTCTATTGGGGTCTTTGTCGTGGATGAATCTAAATAGTGCGGGACCTCTGGATTATACGCCCAATTCTATACCGACACCAATAGGTGAGCGAGCTAGTTAACCTAGCACTCCTTTACATTTTTTCTCTGGTATATTTAGCAGTAAATTACCTAAGAATAAGTGCTAATAGGAGCTTATTCACTGGGCGGCACAGGTCCCTCGCCCAGAAATAGATTTTTCCTACGTCAAAATCCCTTTTATATAATAAGTTATATCATTAGAATTCTGTTTATTTTAAAGATTCTTACCTAGCTGTCATCAAACTGACTCTCACACTCTATAGGAAGCTGTCATCATTACGACTCTCACACTATTAGAAGTGGGTAAGTTTACAGGTTTAAAGGTTCCTTATGAATGCCAGAGGCAATGGACAGTGACAGTGCCCTATCAAGCAGGACAATGCCCTAGAGACTGACCCTATATACACATGATCAGCGGCCAAGCCCCTCTCCACCCAAGTTAGGACCAAGAAGGGCCAGGCAATGGCTGCTGATAACTCAGCAAATAGACATAAAGGCTTCCCCAAACCCACCATCCTTAGCTCCCAAGGATGGTGAGGTTGCAGCATCCAAAGAAACTAACAAGTTTGAGCAGGACTAGAACCTCAGTCAAAACATTTTATCCAATGAACCTTAATAGAAGCTGCTTGTTTGCCCTGATTATAGAATGCTTAATAATTTTCTATGCTTTACTTCCACAAAGCTAAAAACATTAATTTAATTTTGTATCAAACCACCATGTAGTTTTCACAAACCATACGAATAAAAAATTTATGCACTTTACCTTCCATAATTGTATGATAGCCATAAAAAACCCTCAGGTATCAAAAGCATTACTATTGGCCCAGAGCCCAAATAGCTTGAGCACTAAAAAAGAGAATTACATGACATTTTGTAGGATTGGTTTGGTACTTTGCTATGCTGTGACTGCACCTTTAATTGGTATGTATGCATGCTGAATACTATTGCTTGGTCCAAAAAATCTTAGGAGAGGATAATGTATCTGAGCTCCTGAGCTTTTATCTTCGATTTTGATTGCATTTGGCAACCTGGAATAAGATACCTACAGGCATTGATGAAGAAGAATCTTAATAGCTCTAATATATTGCCTAAATATACCTCCCTGAATTATTAAATTGAGATGGAAAACTTTAGTGAGGTTATGAATAGGACATATGAAGGGAATAATTTGATTGATATACCTGAAGCTGATGAAGACCTTGATGTGCCCATGAATGAATTCAGTGTGTTTGAAGTCGAAGCTATCCTAAACAAACTAAAGAGATGGAAAGCCCCTGGATACGGTGGAATAACTGCCGAGATGATACTGGTTGAAAATGAAGTGACTCCCAGACTACTTACAAAATTACTTTGTAGAATGTGGCATAAAGAGGCCAAACCTGATGAATGGGAATTAGGAGTGTTCGTGAAAATAGCTAAAAAGGGAGACCTGACTGATTGCGATAATTAGAGTCATAACACTTATGTCAGTTGTTATGAAAATATATAGTATGCTTATTCTTAAGAGACTGGAGAGAAAGATTGATGAAAAGCTGAGAGATGAACAAGCAGGATTTAGAAAAGGTATAAGTTGCACTGACCAAATTTTTATTTTTAACTTGTACAGCAATGCGTAGAATATAGAAATCCCATTTTGATGGTATTTGTGGACTATGAAAAAGCCTTGATAGTATGCACCGACCAATTTTGTGGAGAATCCTGCATTATTATGGAATTCCTCTTAAATATGTGAATTTGATTAAGTCTGGTCATGAGCAGAGCAAGTGCAAAGTTAATGTTAATAGAGTCTTATCAAGTGAGTTTCCAGTGAACAGCGGAATATTCCAAGGGAATGTGTTATCACCTATGTTGTTTATCCTCCTCATGGACTTTGTAATGTGTAGAACAGTCGGAGATGGTGGAGAAAGATTGGACTGGATTGGTGATAGGAATTTAGCAGACCTAGTGTATGCTGATGATGCTGTCCTTCTTATCAGAACACCACAGGATTTGCAATGCTTACTTACCAGAATGCATGAAATATCACACGAGGTGGGGCTGAAGATAAATCGAAGAAAGACAGAGATGATGAGAACGGAGTATGCAATGGAAGATGAAATATCATTGGAAGGAGAAAGGATTAATGAGGTAGAATATTTAAGTATTTAGGAACAATGATCTCCAATACAGGGTCTTTAGAATTAGAGTTTAGTGAAAGATTTCTAAAAGTAAATCAGACAATGGCTAGGTTAAGTAAAATTTGAAAATCAAATCGCCTAAAATTTCACATAAAAATCTGACTATATATCAGTTTAATGAGATTGATGTTACTCTATGGACATGAGTCATGGTATGACAATGAAACAATCACCAATAGATTTAGTAGATATGAGAATAAAGCCCTCAAAAGGATATTGGGAGTTAGGTTGGCTAGGGCACCAGCCACACGTTGAGATACTACCGCTAGAGAGTTATGATGCCTTTTGACTGACCAGACAGTACTACACTGGATCCTTCTCTCTGGTTACGGTTCATTTTCCCTTTACCTACACACACACTGAATAGTCTGGCCTATTCTTTACATATGCTCCTCTGTCCTCATACACTTGACAACACAGATTACCAAACAATTCTTCTTCACTTGAAGGGTTACTGCACTGTAATTATTCAGTGGCTACTTTCCTCTTGGTAAGGGTAGAAGAGAGACTTCTAGGAGAAGGACACTCCAAAATCAAACCATTGTTCTCTAGTCCTGGGTAGTGCCATAGCCTCTGTACCATGGTCTTCCACTGTCTAGGGTTAGGGTTCTCTTGCTTGAGGGTACAATTGAGCACACTATTCTATATTATTTCTCTTCTTCCTGTTTTGTTAAGTTTTTATAGTTTATATAGGATATATTTATTTTAATGTTACTCTTCTTAAAATATTTTATTTTCCTCTTTTCCTTTCCTCACTGGGCTATTTTCCCTGTTGGGGCCCTTGGGCTTATAGCATCCTGCTTTTCCAACTAGTGTTGTAGTTTAGCAAGTAGTAATAGTAATAGTAATAAATGGCAGGACAGGATTAGAAATGAAACTGAGAGATTACTCGAGTAGGCTACCATATGTGGATGAGATCTTGATGAGGGGTAGATGGAGATGGTTTGGGCATGCTCTTTGCACTCCCCAAGAGAAATTAGTTCACCAAACATTTAACTGGGCTCCACAAGGCACTAGAAGAATTAGAAGACCCAGACCTACATGGCTTAGGACTATAAAGCGCGAAGTAGGTGATGATGAATGGAGAAGTATTGAATTAAAAGCTCAAGACAGACGACGACTGCCGAAATCTGACCGAGGCCCTTTGCGTCAATAGGCGTAGGAAGAGATGATGATGATGATGATACTCTTTTACCCCTCCCTGATCTTTTATTACTTAAGGTAACTGGCTCTGCCTGATTAAATCTAGAGAGAGAAAGGATAGGTTTTACTATAAAAAGTCAAAGCCTGCCTACCTGTAATCATTCAAAACTGTGTTCTGCTAGACACCTGGTCTATAACACTAGCAATTAAACTCAAATTCAACATGGCCCCATAATAAGAAACAAAGTCAGAGAGAGCTTCCGCATATACGAGACTACCCCAGAATAGTAAACAACCTTTAGCCTCTTACATACCAACAGATGTGATTTTCTCTAAAACAGCTCAAGAAAACCAAAAGAAGATTAAGATCAGGGTGACCCATAAACTTCTCTTCAATAGGATTAGATAAACACATACTACGCAATTTGCAAAGGCACAAATTTCTATCAAGCTATCAATGCATAAAATCAAGATTTTACCTTATCATTTTACATATTTGTACCAAATTTTCTTATTAAGTCTATGATAAAACCAGAAATGGGATTTTAACCCTGCATCCTGAGAAAACCAGGGTATTAAACTACATTACTCATTACCATTAATGCATCTGTTTTGCTCCTATTAATTCTAACCAATATTTCAATTGTATTTAACAGGAGTTCAAATGCATCTTTATTTTTCCCCTTGTTAGATCTTTATAACTTGCACCCTCTAATACCTGAAATACACAGCTTGTTATCATAAGGATAAAAAGCACATACAGTATGCATGGAATGTATTGATGCCATAACCCAGGGATAACACCTTTTTTTCAAAAAGTCTTGGATCCTCACAAGTCGCCCCTAAAAAGCACGGAACGAGCCGACGTTTTCTCCGGACGTAGTGTCAACACTGGGGAGACTTTGGCATATGCTTTGTTTACCTCAGTCGCACTTGGTTCTTTGTGGCAATCGAAATTGTGTTTTTTGTGTCCCGCTTTTTGTCCCCTTTTGGGTTCGTGTTACCCTCTAACTGTGCCTTACATATATACCCCATACCATGCCCAAACAGACCATGGATAAGAACAAACGCATTAAAATAGTCACATTGCTCAAAACAAACCATAAATTACTGGAAATATCGAGTCTCACTGGTGAATCTGGGTAGGCTTGCGTTCCTGCCCCTTTGCCAAAGCCTGGTAGACCCCGTAAAATGACTTTAAGGACCATAAAACTTATTGATAGACAAGTAAGGAAGGATCCTTGCTTAACATAAGTTTTCTGGTCTTTAAAGTCGTCTTACGGGGTCTACCAGGATTTGGCAAAGGGGCAGGAATGCAAGCCTCCCTTAGATTCCCGATAGCGCTTGATCAAGCGCTGCACTGTCTGTAGCTTCACACCAGTGAGACGCAATATTTCTGGTAGTTTATGGTTTGCTTTGAACAATGTGACTATTTCAATGCATTTGTTCTTATCCATGGTCTGTTTGGGCATGGTAAGGGGTATATATAAGGCATAATTGGACGGCAACCCGAACCCAAAAGGGGAAAAAAAGCAAGACACAAATAACACAATTACGATCGCCACAAAGAACCAAGTGCGACTGAGGTAAACAAAGTATATGCTAAAGTCTCCCCAGTGTTAACACTACGTCCAGAGAAAACGTCAGCTCGTTCCGCGCTTTTTAGGGGGAACTTGTGAGGATCCAAGACTTTTTGAAAAAAGGTGTGACTCTTGGGTTAATACATTCCACGCATACTGCAAATTCTACAATATTCTTATACAGGATTAGTTTACTGAAAATTAAACCTAACAATCTTTGGCATATGCCATGAATTCGAATCCGTTTTTAATTGTGCCAACACTTATATCTCTAAAACTTGGCTCCCTAATTCCAAAAAATACACAGTTTATTATCATAAAAATAAACATATACATTCAACCATTTTCCTATAATAGATTAGGTTACAGAAGTTTGATATTGTCTTTTGTATAAGTTAGAGTATGAAATTTTTTGTTTCCTAAATGTAAGTTGTAATAATTTAAAATCTTTTTGTAAAATAAGAGAGCTAGCATATATGAAACCATGCTAATTTTCAGTGATGGAAATTATTCGGCCTCACCCAAGAAGAATTGAACAGTAATTTAACAAAATTTATATTGGAATCAGCAAAATAGATAGGTGGAAAAGTTCCTAAACGAAATTAAGGTAAACCATCAGGAAAAATTCCTATACAAGATTAAGGAAAACTGTCAGGAAAAGTTCCTGCACAAGATTAAGGAAAACTAAGAAAAAATTCCTACACAAGATTAAGGAAAACTGTCAGGAAAACTTCCTATACAACATTGGGAAAAAATATCAGGAAAGACAAAAAAAAAACTACTTAAGAAAAGATTGGAAATGAGGGTAAAATCCAAGAGAGATGAACACTAAGACAAAAAATAAGGAAATACTAAAGAGAGCATCAAATTGATGAAAAACACTTGGAACAGGGTGCCTACATATGTTTGCTTTAAAGGATGCGAATGGAAATATCAACAAAAAAAGATGCAGTGAAAAAAATTGCAAATGATTTCTACCATACGATCAGTTTACCATAGCTAAAGTCTCTTCTACCCTTACCAAGAGGAAAGTAGCCACTGAACAATTACAGTGCAGTAGTTAACCCCTTGAGTGAAAAATTGTTTAGTAATCTTGGTGTTGTTAGGTGTATGAGGGCAGAGGAGAAAATGTAAAGAATAGGCCAGACTATTCGGTGTAAGTGTAAGCCAAAGGAGAATGAGCTGTAAGTGGAGAGAAGAATCCAATGTACTAGTGCCCTGGGCTTTAGTCAACCAAGAGAGCAGGCAGGCTTTAGATGTGGGTATTCAAGAAATGACCATATGCATGTAATTAACCAGCTAATGGGAAAATCAACAAAATTATGAAAAACTGTTAGGTATGACATTTACTTACTTTGAGAAAGCTCTTAATTTTGTCAAAACTTCAGCAGTAATGAAAGCCCTTCAAAGACAAGGAACAGATGAATCTTACGTTACAACACTTGAAAATATCTATAAGGAAATAACAGCAATCCTAAAACTACATAAAGATAGTGAGAAAATTCCAATTGAGAAAGGAGTTAGACAGGGAGATCCCATCTCTCCTAAATTATTCATAGCATGTCTAGAAGTTATCCATATTCAGATTAGGAAAATATAGGTATTAACATTAATGGAGAATACCTTAACAACTTAAGATTTACAGATGATATAGTTGTGTTTAGTCAATCATCGGAGGAGGTGCTAAAGATGATCGAAGATTTGAAAGGAGAAAGCAGTAATGGACTGAAAATGAATATGAGTAAAACTAAGATAATGTTAATGAAAATGTAGAGACACAACAAATAAGGGTTATAGACAAACCTCTAAAGATTGTTTAGTTGTGGTTAGTTAATCACCAGAGGAATTGCAAAAGATGATTGAAGATTTGAAGAGAAAGTGGTAATGATTGACAGAAAATAAATATGAACAAAACTAAGATAATGTTTAATGAAAATGCAGAGAGACAACAAATAAGGGTTATAGACATACCTCTAGAGATTGTTATTTTTGGGCTCAAGCCATGTCGTCCTGATGGAAGGTTCCTATAAGTAGCTTCCTAAGGGATATTTGACTACAGTGATATTCCCAGAGAATTTACCTTTAGATCTCCATTATTCTAACTCCTGGAGCGAATACCCTTAAGATTTCTCTTAAGGATATCGCATAAATCAGGGGATGTTTATCTTGATACAACACATAGCAATCTTCACCCCGAATAGCATTTTCGCTTCGATGAGGGAAAGTGGCAAAAATAGAAGGGGAGCAGTTATCAAGGTACCCTTCCTATTACTGAGTATCTAGATGGCGCTGTATGTCAACCCAGCGCCTATTTCTTATAGTTGTAGCGATCTCGCACGGTGATTTTCCCTGTTGCTCTTTCGTTACGCTCTGGTTTTTTGGATTTATTATGCAATCTCCAGCCTCTTCTGCCTCTGGAAAATTGAGTATTTGATCTTTACAAGTGTATAAATTTTAGCTCCTGCCTCACAGTGAAATTAGATTAATTTTAAGAGTTGGAGCTTCGCCGTCACCGGAGGCGCCATGGGCGCTGTCGTTCATAACGCATGTGTTATTTAGTTAGTCTGAATGACTTTCCCGGCTTTAATAGCATGAATATTTACAAAGCTATTCAGTTATAATATTCTAGGAAGTTATATACTATGCCGATTGTATTCTTTAGTGTTTCAGTAATTTAGGTAACCGAACCTCACCCGCACTAGGCGTCCTAGCCTACGCGCTTTAGTTTACCTTCATGCATGATATAAACGACATTCCTAGTTGTAATAGCATTTAAATATGAAGCTATTTAGGCAATTTATACTTGTAAGATATATTGATTGCATATATTTCCTCTTCCCCATCGATTGTATACGAAAGAGTTTCGGCGATTAAGGTAACCGAATCTTACCTGGCACTAGGTGACTAGCCTAGCTGCTTTAGTATACTTTCATACATGTCCCCAGTTTACCCACATGTGTTGTTTTATCAATTCAGGCAGAGATAGATATCTCCGAGAATTATTATATAAATTGATACTCATCTCCAATGGAGATTTAGGGTAATCCCTCCTACTGAGTGCAGCCATAGGCTACAACCCGATCTTGGTCTTACCATTGAGTAGACACCGGCTTTACTAGGCTAGTGTTTTCTGTCTCTTTCCCTTGCCAGCAGATAGCCGACTTTGGATTTTTGACAGAGCCTCAGAGTATTCAGTCTTTTGCCGGTGGCTGGGCAGCACGGTGAGTAGTCACTCCCCTGCCGGCCTCAGCCGCCGGCATAGGAGGCTAGAACTCCCTAAGCCCCACTTGAAGTGGTTGTATGATGCTGCCACCTTCTCCCCTGCAGTCTAGAAGACTAGTCCTGTGCTGGCAGACCCTAGGCTGAAGAATAGACATTCTTCTGCCGCCTAGGATGGCGCCAGTACTGAAACGATGTTTCTCCCATGTTAAGAGGGGGCGGCAAGTCTGCCGCCTCCCCCTTAACTCTATTTCAGCAGACCCTAGGTTGAAGAATAGATATTCTTCTGCCGCCTAGGATGGCGCCGATATTGAAACAGTTTCTTCGTTGTGTGATAGGGCCGGCAACCCTGCCGCCTCCTTCCACACTTCATACAGGACCCTTTTCCCTACCCCCTCTGTCCTTTAGCGACGGCCTAGCCATCGCAACCCTTTGGCCATTGTCCTACAATCTCACCGCTTGCCAGCGGGTTGTGGGGCCGGCCGGGGCTCCTACATAGCAGCTGTTTAGTCGCTCAGCCTTCCCTTATGGACGCAAGGCTCCGGGAAAAGCTTTGCCGGCTGCCGGTGGGAGACCCCTATTCTGTAGGGTGTTCTTCAGTCCTCTCTTGGACTGCCATCCACATACCAGCGGTTGGCAGTGACTGGCAACGGTTTGTGTTTGGATGGAAGCCTGAATGATACATTCTCCCCTTCCATTTGAACCCTCCTTCTGGAGGAAGGCAGTAAGATTAAGTACTTACACCCTTATTCATTGTTAGCAAACATTTAATAAGGTACCCTTCACTCCATGTTTTCTCTCTCTCTGTCAGCTATTGCCGCCAGGTACTAACCCAGCCGGCTGGGCCAGTGCAGCCGGGCACTACCCCATCACCGGCTGGATCGTGCCGCCGGGTGCTAGCCTAGCCGGCAAACTACAGTATATGATTATACAGTAGCCAGTATATTTGCAGTATAGATCATACTGCAGACAGAAAACTATAGTATATAATATACAGTAGTTATTTTCCAACATACCCCGTGTATCCTTGCACAGTCGATTGTTGAGATCAGTTCTATATTGAAGGAAAAGATTTCTTTCAACATACTGATAGATGATCAGTTACAGTTTACCTACATTATTAAAACCTTGGGAAAAGTCAGTGTTAAGTTACACTTATCTATCCTTAGAGGTTAGAATCCTTCCCTTGGGTTTCCTGAATAGGAAAACTCTAGGTTTTAATTTTGAGGGAGGTCACAGCAATTGGCTGGACAGGAAACACAAGTATGTGTATTTCCTAATTCCCTTCTAGCTTGCCTATCCTAAGCTATAATGCAAAAATATTAATGATAATATTTTATATAGTTTACCAGGTGAGATGAACTACCGCATACTCATTTAATTTTCCTCTCTTTACAGGAGGACCATCCCAAGTGCCTTCAAGTCTTCTGCAACATGAGGAGCAAGGACTTCTGTGGCCATGAAGAGTGCAGGGCTCTTGCTCCCTGCGCCACTTCCAAGGGACCTCTCAGGTACTGGGACCCCCAGGACTGCAAGATTTGCAAGGCCTTGGTTACCGAGGCTTTTGATGACCCCAAGACAGTGGAGTCAAGGGATGCAGCACGAGGGAAGCTGCGCAGATGGGTTCGTGGCTTTCAAAAGAACCCCACGGGACCTTACCTTCCTAGTGAACGGATGCATTCCATGCTGTTCCCAAAGGCGTGTGTGGAAGCTGTCATACCCCAGCCTCGACCTGAGATCCCTCGCGTCCAGATTGCCGTAAATATGGACGTCTCCGACGCAATGAAGGATATCCACCTAGACGAGAGGATGTCGGAAGTGTCTGAGGACACCGAGATGGACCTTCTAGCGGAAGGTCTCGAGGAGGACTCCACCTTGGCTCCCGAAGAAGGGGATGATGTCGAATCGGAGTCTCTTTCGTCAGTTCCGGCCCCAGAGCCGTTACCCTCTACGTCTTCTGCCCCTCCATCAGATGACATGAGACAGGCAATGGTCAGTCTCATGGCAATGATGGAGAGTCTTCGCAAGCAAAACGAAGAAAGGGACGCTGAATGACAAAGAAAAATGGCCCATCTCACCACGTCCCGTGGGTCTCACAAGAGTCTCAATGTTCAAGATCTTCCACCTTGCTCTGAAGTTAATCCCTGGAGGTATGCAGATTACATGCCTATTACCAGTGGCTAGAGCTTCATATCAGAGAAGCTGGTGACTGTCCTTATAGAGGAAATTGAATTCTGGCCCAGCTTTCAGTCTTACCCAAACTGCTTCATCCGTCTGAAGACGGAGCCAACATCCAAGGAGGAGACAGAACCGAAGGAGGTCATAGTACTTGACCACGAGAAAGCTCAGGCTCTTTTATCAAGTAGCCTGAAGCAGAAGGGCTTCACTAACTCGAAAGTGTCAGCCCTTAGCAAGAAACATCCCACCTTTTTTGCTCCAGCTTCGTCAGCCTTTCCCTTTACATCAAATGGTTTTAAGGCAGTCATGAAGGCAATAGAGGCAGGCAAACCTTGCCCTACACTCGATGAGTGTAGACCTTTATCTTTAGCCCTGTCCACGGAAGATAAGGACTGGAAGGAAGTCCACCTTACCTTCTCAGTTGGGAAGTTGGAGGCAGATATTGTTGGACGTCAGTTCAGTGAAAATCTCCCTAAGCTGTCTGACTTTCCCTTGCGTAGGGAGCAAGAGACAAAGGAAAGACTTGCCACAGCTCTATATATCCAGATTTGTCTAGAGGCGACGGCAAGCAATAGTAGAACCCCAGATATGAATATGGTCATGGCCAAAACGCATTTGGCTACTGTGGTCAAGGACCTGTATGGCTTTGTCAAACCCAGACGTGCATGTAGGGAGTTTGTGTTTGCTTTTGCTTCAGTAAAGCACGAACCCAGGAAGCTGATAGCTTCCAATATCTGGGGAAAGGACCTCTTCCCGAGTGAAGTGGTCAAGGAAGTCGTAGACAAGGCCGCCACAGAGAATAGAAACCTTCTCCAGAAGTGGGGCATGTCGGCGAAGAGGAAGTCTTCCCCGAATGAGGGTCGCCAGCCTAAGAGGAAGACCAAAAGACCCAGGTTGCCCTCTTGCCCTGCCAGACAGCAGCAATAACAACATCCCACAGTTGCCATAACTGCGGTGCCCCAGATGGTGGCTTAACCCCAACCAATTTATCAGATGGTGCCTCAGCAGCTGGTCGCCCAGTCACCAGCGTTCAACCCTGCATTCAAAAGGCAGACCACTACCTTTCGTCCCAAGGGTAGAGGGTCTAAACGGGGCTCCTATAGATACCCCCCCAAGAGGTAAAGGGGGTAAGGGAGGACACGGTAAAGGGGGTAAGGGAGGACACGGTCAAGGAGGTAAGTCCTCCGACACTATCGAAGCAATGAGATGCTTCCGGTAGGAGGAAGACTCCAACTATTTCAGGATTGTTGGACCTTCGATCCTTGGGCCCACAGCCTAATCAAAAATGGACTCGGATGGAGCTGGAGGGAGGCTCCACCACCATTTCCTCAATTCTTCCAACACTCCACCCCCGTACTGGAAGAATACACCGTAGGACTTTTGAGCAAGCGGGTGATAAGGAGGGTAAAGTCCATCAAATTCCAAGGAAGGCTGTTTTGTGTTCCCAAGAAGGACTCAGACAAACTCAGTCATTCTGGACTTGTCACCACTCAACAAGTTCATAGAAAACAACAAGTTCACGATGTTAACCCTTCAACACATAAGGACCCTGTTACCAAAAGGGGCGTACACAGTCTCGATAGACCTGGCAGATGCCTACTGGCATATTTCAATCAACCGCCCCTCTCCTCCTACCTAGGATTCAGGCTACAGAAGAAGTATGTCTTCAGAGCCATGCCCTTTGGACTAAACATAGCCCCAAAAATTTTTACAAAGCTTGCAGACGCAGTCGTTCAACAATTACGCCTAGAAAGTGTCCAGGTAGTAGCATACCTGGACGACTGGCTGGTGTGGGCAGCATCCAGGATGGAGTGTATGCAAGCATCTAAGAAAGTGATCCAATTCCTGGAACATCTGGGATTCAAGATCAACGTCAAGAAGTCTCGATTATCTCCAGCTCAAGAGTTTCAATGGCTAGGAATACATTGGAACTTAAAGTCACACCATCTCTCCATCCCCCCAGGGAAGAGGAGAGAGATAGCAGGAACTGTCAAGAGACTACTGAAATCCGACAGGATCTCAAGACACCAACAGGAAAGAGTACTGGGCTCTCTCCAGTTTGCATCAGTGACTGACCCAGTGCTAGGAGCACAGCTAAAAGATGCGTCAGGAGTCTGGAGAAGATACGCATCAAATGCTCGAAGAGATCTAAGAAGACCGATACCGACCCAACTACGATCATTTCTAAAGCCACGGTCAAAAGCCAAGAACCTAAAGAGGACCATACCCTTGCAACCACCTCCTTCAGTCATCATCCATACGGATGCCTCAAAGGAAGGATGGGGAGGTCACTCCCATCAACGGAAAGTCTAAAGGACTTGGTCTTCTCTATTCAAGACCTTCCACATCAACATTTTGAAGGCCACGGCAGTCTTTCTGACACCGAAGAAACTGTCCCCTCGCAAATCAGCCCATATAAGACTGATCCTGGACAGCGAGGTGATAGTGAGATGTCTGAATCGTCAAGGCTCGAGATCGCCCTAAATCAACCAAGTGATTTTGTCCATCTTCCGCCAGGCGGAAAAGAAGAGATGGCATTTATCAGCAGTTCACCTTCACGGGTTCCACAATGTGACGGCGGACACTCTATCCAGACTCACGCCGATAGAGTCAAAATGGTCCCTAGACGCAGGCTCATTCTCCTTCATCTTTCGTCAAGTCCCAAAACTGCAGATCAACCTCTTCGCGACGAGCGACAACAAGAAGCTACCTTGTTATGTGGCCCCATACGATGACCCTCTAGCGGAAGTGACGGACGCCATGTCCTTCGACTGGAACAGATGGAACCGGATCTACCTGTTCCCTCCCCAACCAATCTCTTAATGAAGGTCCTCAACAAGCTGAGATCCTTTCGGGGAACGACAGCTCTAGTGGCTCACAAGTCGCCAAAGATCAACTGGTTCCCTCTCGTATTGGAACTGAAGCTGAGGCTGGTCCCTCTGCCGGACCCAGTACTGTCTCAACAGGTACAGAAGTCGACTGTCTCCTCTTCATCACAGAGAACCCAAAGCCTTCATCTCATGATTTTCTCTCCTTAGCAGTAAAGAAAAGATTTGGGATCTCAAAAGGCGGTATAGACTTCTTAGAAGAATGTAAGTCTAAGTCAACCAGAAGACAATAAGAATCATCTTGGGAAAAGTGGGTTGCTTTCGTCAAAGCAAAAGGACCAAAAGAAATCTCAATGGACTTCTGTTTGTCCTTCTTTATCCACCTTCATAAACAAGGTCTGGCCGCCAATACGATAACCACATGTAAATCAGCTCTGACTAGACCTCTGCTATACGCCTTCCAAGTAGACTTGTCAAACGAAATCTTTAACAAGATCCCTAAGGCTTGTGCTAGACTCAGGCCTGCAGCCCCTCCGAAGCCTATTTCATGGTCCTTGGACAAGGTCCTACACTTTGCTTCAACAGTGAACAATGATGATTGCTCTCTGAAAGACTTGACTCAAAAAGTTATTTTCTTGTTTGCTATAGCCTCAGGGGCCAGAGTTAGTGAAATAGTGGCCCTATCCAGAGATGAGGGCCATATTCAGTTCACAGAAGTGGGCGAACTGAATCTTTTTCCTGATCCAACATTTCTCGCTAAGAACGAGCTACCCACCGAAAGATGGGGTCCCTGGAGAATCTGCCCTCTGAAGGAAGATATCTCGCTGTGTCCAGTGGAGTGTCTAAAGGTCTATCTTCGGAGAACTTCAGACTTCAGGGGACGACAGCTCTTTAAAGGAAAAACCTCAGGATCAAACCTATCCCTGAAACAACTAAGGGCGAAAATCACCTATTTTATTCGCAGAGCGGATCCTGACAGTACACCTGCAGGTCATGATCCAAGAAAAATCGCTTTATCACTGAACGTTTTTCAGTATATGGATTTTGAGCGTCTTCGCTCATACACTGGATGGAAGTCATCCAGAGTGTTCTACAAGCATTATGCGAAGCAAGTGCATGAACTCAAGCGATACGTGGTGGTGGCAGGTAGTGTACTAAAACCTGTCGTCTAGTGCTGCGATGAACATTGAATTGATTGGAACCATCAATGAAAAGGGTGAAGGTGTTGACACTTCTCAGTGCAATACTTTGAAATAAGTGTCACCAAGGTGACATTAAGGACGGTTCTATTTAGTTGAGGTGAAGAAACATAGAGATAACACTTGTGCCGTGTGTATTTACACAGTATGAATAGACACTCAATATCACAGAAATGCATATTAGAAAATTTAGCAAATTTTTGGATTTACAGTGGCATTAATATCCTTTCCCTTTCAGGTGAAAACAAATATTCTCTGTGCATTGATTGTTGGATATGTTTCTTATTGCATTTATTAACATTATGTTATACATGTTACTTTATGTTGGTCATTTATTACCAATAAATTATCAATGTGTATTTGCATCTTATTTCGCCCTACAATTTATTTTCAATAAAAATATATCAGAGTTTTATTACCCTTTAATAAACTGCATATATTTACTTATGAACAATATGTATAGCTAATACCTTTGTTCTTATACTGATACAAACATTTTCTGGCAATGTTTGTTCCAATTTGTTATACATACAGCGAGACCTTTATGTAGTTGATACTATGTTTGTTCATATGTTATATGCAAACCTTGAGACTCCTTTCCTACGTCTAGTATGACTCTTCCCTGCAGGGGGCAGGAAGCAGTAAGATGGTTTATGTTTAGCAGTAATGACGTATAACGGTAACGTCATGTCTCAATGGTCTGGATGACCAAAAGGAAAAACTGTCCCAAGGTTAAGGCACTTTAAAAATCCACAGATACAGTACTTTCTAGTAATTCTCTGGTAGGCTTCCACCAGGACGACATGGCTTGAGCCCAAAAAACAGGGTGAGATAGCCATGTCGTCCTGATGGACCCGCCCTGTTTTTCTACAAGAAAAGGCCTTGGAGGATCCCTCTCGAAATTACTATAAATGTAGCACCATGCTCAACGCTACAACGAATAGCGCGCTGGATTGACATACAGCGCTATCTAGATACTCAGTAGTAGTAAGGGAGAAAGGGTACCTTGATAACGGCTCCCCTTCTATTTTTGCCACTTTCCTCCTAGAAGTGAAAACGCTATTCGGGGGTGAAGATTGCTATGTGTCGTATCAAGATATACGTCCCCTGATTTATGCGATATCCTTAAGAGAAATTTTAAGGATATTTGCGCCAGGAGTTAGAATTCTGGAGACCTAAAGGTAAATTCTCTGGGAATATCACTGTAGTCAAATATCCCTTAGGAAGCTACTTATAGGAACCTTCCATCAGGACGACATGGCTATCTCACCCAAAAATAGATTTTTCGCTTCGCTCAAAATCTGTTTTGTATCTACTTAGGAAAGACAGTGTTTCCCCAGGACATGAAACTGATATTAAAAGAAAGATAAGCATCGGATGGAGAACTTTTAGTGAACATAATGAGACCACGAAAAGTAAAATGCCACATTCTCTAAAAATTAAAGTATTTAATCAAATGGTCATATCAGTATTAACTTGAGCATCAGAAACTTGGAGCTTAACTAAAGCCTTAGAACATAAGCTAGTTATAACTCAAAGAGTTATGAAAAGAATAATGATGGAATTAACACAGAGACAGAAAAAGAGCAGCATGGATACAAAAGCAAACTAAAATAGAGGATATTCTAACAAGAAAAAGAAATGGACCTGGCCAGGACATATAATGAGAATGACAGATAACAGAAAAACATTAAGAGTAACAAAATGGGTCTTTAGATATTACTGAGTAGCAGGGGAATGAAGAGAAGATGATGGATTAACAAAATATGAAAAATTGTTGGTATAAAATGGCTTAGAATGTCCATCAACAGATGTGAGTGGAAGGATATTTCTGGGACCTTTGTTCTACACTGGACTCATAACAGATGATGATGATGATATATGGACTTCTCTCAAACTTATTCATCCTACCATTAAATTTAGAAAATCCCTCCATAACATTGATAACTGTTTCAATTCTTTAATCGCTAGACTAAATACTAATGATTCGATGCAGTCTCCGACAGGCAAAAGGGTGGAACTGCCCCTTCGTACCATAGACAAACTACCCTATTAACAATTCAACTGCCATTCCCATTCCTGTTTGTTACAAATTCACTTGATTTTATCATTGACTAACGTAATGCAAACTCAAATTCTTCTGCCCTATGTTTTTCATAACAATTTCCCTGACAAAAATATATGGTTTAACTCTTTCAAGTTTTACCACCAGATTACCCATTAATCAAGTAGGTGCAGAAGAGGCTGATCTATCTAGTATTGGCAATGACAATTATACTCTTGGTATTAATAGGACTAGTCAGGAAGCTGCAGTTATTATTGAGAATAATTTAACACCATGGATAGAAATAAAACGAAGAATAAGACAAGGATTTGTAATGTCACCAGACTTCTCTATATATGGAGAAATTATACTAAGAAGTAAATCAGAAATGAAAGAAATATTAGTTGGAGGAGAAAATGTATATAACACTAGATTTGCAGATGACACTGTGATAATAGCTGACCCAGAAGGGAAACTGCAAATACTTCTTGACACAGTAAAAAGCAAGAGTGAAAACATGGGACTAAAAATTAACTGGATGAAAACAGAGGTGGTAGTAGCATAAAAAAACCTGGAACCTCCAAATTGCAACATCATATAAGACAAATATTGGACAAAGCAATAATAAAACAAACAAATGCCTTTGTATATTTTGGTAGTATAATAACACATGATGCAAGATGTTATAAAGAAGCAGAAGAGAAACGAGTGATAATAGCAAAAAATGCATTCAACCGTATGAAAACTCTATTAAAAAACAACAGGATATGAATTCAGACTTGAGTTAGAGTACTAAGAACCTATGCATGGTCCACAATTACTTATGGCTTAGAGCCATGGATATTAAACAAGAACTTGAAAAAGAAAATAAATGCAATTGAATTGTGGTTTACAGAAGAATTTTGAAGATCTCATGGACTGATAAAGTAACAAATGAAGATATATTGAGAATCACTTCTAAATGAGATAAGCAGGAGGCATATGGAATTTCTGGGACATATAATAAGAGAAAAGATCAAACTTTTGTGCCCTATGGGAAAGATAGAGGGGAGAAGAGCAAGAGGCCAGCAAAGGAAATCATTTCTGAACAGCTTACTAAAGGATGTAAATGAGAATGTAACAGCTGGACAATTTATACAGAGAGCTAAAGACAGGACCAGGTGGAGGCAATTGACAACAGCCCAAATCGAAGACATGACACCTAGATAGGTGGATAGATAGGTTCTGTTCTCCTGTGATACCACCTAACCAGTCTACTGAGCATCAAGGGGAAGGGAGATATGAGAGAGAAAGTGAGCTAATTTTTTTTATGGGTTGGGAAGCTGGTGGCGTTGATGTTTAAAGCATGGTGACTACCAGGTAAACTATGTTTAAATGATAACATTAACATAATAGGTATGCAAACTATGTTATCAACCTTGGTGTTATGCGTGAAAAATTGACTGATGGAAATTATTTAAATGTTATGTCAATTATAAAGATTTAAACACCATACCTTTTAGTACAACTAATTCATATTTGGACCCTTCAACTTCATGAGTATCATCATCGCCACTCTGACTGTTAACGGAAACAACACCTGAAATAAAACAATAGTAAAATTTAGCATAAGTTCAAAAGTCTATACTTGCAGCAAATGTTTTTATATTGAACAGGCTGACACAAGTACTGTATTTTTATAGTTTATAAATGAAATATCTGTTTCAATGTTGTAACGGTTTTTAAACTATTTTATTTTAATTGCTCCTTACTTCTTGTATCGTTTATTTATTTCCCTATTTCCTTTCCTCACTGGGCTATTTTTCCCTCTTGGAGCACTTGTGCTTATATCATCTTTCTTTTCCAACTAGGGTTGTAGCTAATAATAATAATAATAATAATAATAATAATAATAATAATAATAATAATAGCGAAGCTACAACCCTAGTTTGAAAAGCTGGATGCCACTAGCCCAAGTACTCTAACAGGGAAAGCAGTCTAGTGTGAAGAGGGAGTAGATAAATTAAAAATGAAGTATGTATGAAAAATAATGAACAAAGAATGTAAAATATACTAAGATCAGTAACAACATTAAAATAAATCTGTCATATATAAAGTATGAAGAGAATCTCATGTCAATCAGTTCAACAGAAAAGCATTTGCAACAAGATTGAACTTCTGAAGTTCCACGGATTCAACAGCCATATTAAGAAGATCATTCCGCAATATGGTCACAGTTGGAATAAAACTTCTAGAATACTGTGCTGTATTGAGCCGTGTGGTAGAGAAGGTAAGATTGTTGGAATTAAATGCCTACCTAATATTATACAGTATGGTACATTCTGAGAAGATCCAAATGCCAATGCTGGTCAGAATCTTGAAAAAAATTTATGCAACATGCACTAAGAGCTAATTGAATGACAGTTCCGCCAGCAGCAATTAATATCCAGATCAGGAATTAGGAATTCAATACAATACTGGTTCTTGTTTAAAAATTATGATGATTCTTCAGTAGGAAAACAATACTCAAAACATGGTAGAATGAAAGAATTAAAATATTTTCTCAGGATACAGTGATCACCATAAATCTTATATGCCTGTTTTTTCCAAATGAAAAAGAAACAAACAAGATGTGTTCCTCAAAAGTAAATTTGGAAATAATAATTACCCCCAGGGATTTTAAATGAGTTATAAATAAAAAAAAAAAGACCTTCTCAATGAAAAAAAACCTCAATGTTAAGGAGCCACTATTGTTGACCTAGTTAAAATCATAATTTCAGTTTTATTAAGATTCAACCTCATCCTCCATAATTTGCAACATAAATTAATTTTTGCTCTATCTCAGGAGATAAAATTGCTGCAGAGAGTAGCTCCATCTGCATTTGCAATAACTTTTTTTACTTGGCCAAACCAAATATATTGCATATACAGCATAAGAGTAGGCTAATGGGCCAAGAACACTACCATGAAGGACACCAGACATTATATTCCTATCGTTATTATGGTGCTTATCAATGCAGTAGACCCCTGCCATACGACATTAATCCGTTACGGAGTTGGTATCGTATGGTGAAAATGTCGTATGACGGGCAATAGAATAGCTAATGCGTGCTAAACTCCAGGTAAAAACATCAAAATTTTATATACATATTAAAAATTAGTACAAAATAGTATAGTAAGCACTGTACTACAGTATACTTAAACAGTATATAATATACATGTACTGTACTGTACAGCATATAATCAAATAACATTATAAATAAAAATTATATACTGTACTGTAAAGGAAAAATTAAATTTTATTTACCTTTGGAGTGGTGTGACTTGAGCTGGTAGTGGGTGGAGGCAGAGGGAGGAGACGGCAGATATAAAAACGTATCAATGCTAATTATGTTATGTACACTTAATAACAAATTTATTCTTACTATTAAACACTTAAAATTAAAAATGCTTTTTCTGGGCTCCGAGCTGTGCCGCCCAGTGAAATACTCCTAAAGCACTATTTCTAAGGAATATAACTGCTATATATTATCAGAGAAAAAAAAAAAGCATAGGAATGCCAGGTTTAACCCAGCTCGCTCACCTATATAAGGTGTTGGTATAATATACTGGGGCGTGATAATTCACAACCAGAGGTCTCGCACTATTTAGATATCTCCTCTTCAAAATCCCCGCCACAGCGAGGTGCCGATCAACACTACTACCACTAACCCAACCCACGCCAGTGACGACACTCCTTTATAGCACATCTTCTATGAACATTTGTATATTTTTCTCTTTGGTTTTTTCGTTCATATCTCATTTCTTTTTGCCGATGGCGGATTCCCTGGTCCCCATATCTAAGTTAAGTACCAAAACTATGAGTTTTGAGCTTTTGGGGGTAGCATTGCCATTAATTTTAATTTTATTTGAGGTTTTATTTTTTCCTCTTGTCGGACCGCTTGCGGCTCCCTAGCTGGCTTGCTACCGCCTTCGCTCGTTCTTAACGTATTGCAATTGGTCTTCCATACTGATTGTTTTTCGTTTCGAACCTTATTTTGGAGGTTTTTCTCATCGATTACACCTCATCATTGTGCTTTGGATATTATTTTGATGTTTTGATGATATACTACGTATCATAGTTTTGAACTCGGTTGGCAAGCCTGCCTTCGGGCATGGCCTAGTTGGTTTCGCTACCGCATTAAGTGTTTATATTATTATATTATTGATATTATATATTGATCTTATTAATAATTATTGCGATTACCGTCTAGTTATCGCTTAGTTTGAGTGGGACTCTCGCGGGGCAGTTGTTATTTTATTTGTTTCCTACCGTTCGGCATCTACCCGAGGTAGATGTTATGTTGGTATCCCTGTCCAGCGCGACTCCTCCCGCTCTGGAGGGCTGCCAGCTATTATCCCCCTGCCATTCCCTTGGGTCCTTCTCTTACTAATTTTATTTTAAGTTACGCATGCCTATAAACCAGTTCAATGTGTTACATCATTTAACATTATTGTACACTATTTTATTGCTTATTCCGTTTATGATCATTCCGTTTTACTTATGTGGTTCCAGCGGTCAGGTTGATACTCCTGTCCTCCCTCATGCCCACGTGATCGCCTCCTGCCCTCTCATTGGTTAGTTCTCGTTGCCTCCTTTCCCCCCCATTATCCCCATTCAGGGATTCCTCCCGGTTGCGTGAGCGGTTTGGCATTACGGATCGAGTCCTTCTCGTGCCTCAGCCTTGCCACCACCTCCTCCCCCCCTCACACCATCCCTTCCTGGGATACCATATGACTCACTATAGTTGGTACCGAGAACATCCACCGGGGTTTCAGTTTAGTACATTCATTCTCATGCCTTGTCGTAGCCCTTTTTCCCCGCCGCTCTGACTGGCCATCGGTCGGCTGGGGGAACTTGGTTGTGTATTGGTTATGTTTCGTTATGTACTGTATTATTTTAGTTTCTACTGTAATGTAGAAAATTTTGTTCGTGGTGTATCACGGAGGAGCGAATATTTGTTGTTATATTATTTATTGGCGGTGTTCATTTGGGTTCTTGTGGCTGGCGGGGAGTCATTGAACCCCTTCCTCCCTCCCCTTTGACTCCCCCTACCCCGGAGGCATGTTATGACCCCTGGGTCTCTCATAGTTGTCTCCCCGGAGCCAACAGGTAGCATGTTATTATAACATGCTATTATAACATTTTTATCCTATACTTCCCCAGTAACAACGGGATAGTATATCTCCTACTATGACATTATTTCATTGAATGATCATATCTAATTACGGAATTGTTTAACAGGGAACATGTTATTATAAGGTAGCATGTTATTATAAACCCTTTTTTATTTTATACCTCCCTGGTAATGACGGGATGGTATATTCCTCGCTATGACAATATTATTTCATTGATAATCTTAACTTATTACGGAATTGTTTCAACAATGTCAGTTAATTTTTGATAATTTTTCCCCGGTTACTATACCGGTCCGAAATTTTGTTCATAGCCTTTTGTCCCGATTTCATATCGGTCTATTTTAAGAATCCGGAACACCCGGATCTTTTTAGGTTATTAACCTATTATGGGATACTCATGTATCTGTATTTTATTCTATACTTCCCAAGTAGCGACGGGATAGTGTATTTCAAGCTATGACAATATTATTTCATTGATAACCTTAACTTATTACGGAATTGTTTTAACAATGTCAGTTTATTTATAAGTTTTTCCCCGGTTACTAAACCGGTCCTAGAGTTGTTCATAGCCTTTTGTCCCGGTTTCATATCGGTCTACTTTAAGAATCCGCAACACCCGGATCCTTTTAGGTTACTAACCTATTATGGGACACTCACGTATCTTTATTTTATTCTATACTTCCCAAGTAGCAACGGGATAGTATATTTCTCGCTATGACAATATTTTTTCATTGATAATCTTAACTTATTATGGAATTGTTTTAACAAATTCAGTTAATTTATGATAAGTTTTTCCCCGGTTACTGCACCGATCCAAAATTTTGTTCATAGCCTTTTGTCCCGATTTCATATTGGTCTAATTCAAGAATTCGGAGCATCCGGATCTCTTTAGGTTACTGACCTGCTATGTGATACTTATGTATCTTTATGTTATTCTATACTTCCCCAGTACCGACGGGATAGTATATTTCTCGCTATGACAATATTATTTCATTGATAATCTTCACCTTTTATGGAATTATTTTGACAATGTCAGTTAATTTATGAAAAGTTTTCTCCCCGGTTACTATACCGGTCCGAAATTTTGTTCATAGCCTTTTTGTCCCGGTTTCATACCGGTCTATTTTAAGAATTCGGAACACCCAGATCTTTTTGGGTTACTACCCTACTATGGGACACTCTGTAGGTGCCCCTGTCGTTACTATCTATAATTATAACTTCGGATATAATCTTTTGGGATTTTCGTTTTATTTCCTTTGTGTTTGATCGATTTAAACATTTATTCTCGATCTATTTATTTTACATTCCCAACGGAGTTACCTTGTTCATTAGTAACGATATACCCTCTTTCGGAGCTCGCAGTCTTCCATGACTTCTACCTTGGCGACTCTTTAGATCTGGGTTGGCGGGTTTGCCTGGAGTGTCAGGGCAAAGAGACCCTGTGTCTCTTCCTTTTAGGGTTTTCAAGGAAGCACGTGGCTGATGTCGGGCCACGTCCTTGTCCCTAAAGTTAAAGCTACCTGCCAGCCCCTACCAAAGACTCACAGGTCTTCCAAATCACCAAACCAGTTAAGACTTCTCTTGGGTCGAGAGCGAAGCCCGGCCTGAAACCTACGACCCCGGAGGCTCCCTTCGATCCGGCAGCCCTTTCAAGATTGATGCAATGGCCTCTCGTGGCATGGTTGGTTTCAACCTGACCTTCATTAGAAGAGGCCAGCGTCCGATCCCATGGATGAGGTAGAAATTTATTTCTATTTGAACACGATGTTGTGTTGATATTTATCCATATATATACATATATATATAATTTACGGACCTCTGTAGCTCACTGGCTCAAACCTCGTGTCACATACCAAGTCACCAGGAATTATATGATGAAAGATTCCTGGTGCCTTTGTGAACTTGACAATTGAATGGAATAATTGCCCTTTAGGGGGAAGAGAGAGTGCTAAACCAGATAGCCTCGTACAGGGTCTCATTTGTTATGGGCTACCTCAACAGCACAATATATCATCCCGGATGCCTCTAAGCTCCCGGAATTCGTCGAAAGCAATCCGTGGAAGGCGGCCTTGTACTCTCCCTTCAAAGATGGTATGTTAACCATCGAAGGGTTTGGCACCCGGACTGTGGAAGATTTTGAATTCTACCCGCCGGGTCTACAGTTCCCTCTCTCTGGTTTCGCATACCTTACCGAGGAAACACTCGTAAGGTTTGACAAGGTCCCCAAAAAAACCAAAATGTACCCAAAGGGGCAGGCTCAGTCCACCTGGGTCCGGCCCTTAAACGAGTGGGAGTGTGTTAACACTACGTTAACACCTCACAAGAGCCCGTACACGATGTTTCTAGTGGAGGAGTAAACCCCTACTCCGTGTGTCACTAAGATATCGGACCTTGCTCAGCAGGCAATAAACGAGGACAAGCCGTTACCGCAGCTGAAGGAAACGCATCCGACTTCCCTCCTGTCCCCGGGGGATCACGATTGCTGGACTAACGCCCCGGCGACCTTCACATCGGGTAATTAAGCGCTGACTGTGCTTCCATTCAGTTCAGTGAGTGGCTACCCAGGCTTCCGGAATCCCTGATATGCCTCGAGTTCGAAGCCTGTATGCGCCTGAGTAGACCTATCAACTCGGCTACAATGGCAGAAAAGACCTCTTTAATGTATGAAGAAGAACCACCTTTTAAGGTCTTGACGAAGTCATTACTTCAAACCTTACTGTCTGATTCCTACGATTTCTTTGCGGCCAGACGTCGTTGCTGTAGGCATGTCTTGTCTGAGGCCACTATCAGACATGAGCCTAACAAGCTCATTACAGCCCCAGTCTGGAGCCCTGACTCTATTCCCTGAGGATTTAGTCAACAACGTCGTCAGTGGAGCTGCTAGGGTCAATCAGAGCCTCAAGGTTCGATGGGCTTAGTCCCCAAGCACAAGTTCGAACCGGCCAGCAACCAATCTCGAAGTAGAAAGAGTCTGAGATCTTTCCATTCCTTCCAAACCGGCGGTCCCAACAGGTGGTTCAAACCATCCCGGTGGCACAAGGGAGTCAACCTTTCACTTCGAAGGGTCAACCCCAACAGAAATACGTGCTGGTTCCTCAGTCCCAAGTAGCAACTACCTCCTATGCTACTTCCCCAGCCCTTAGGCCCACCTTTGAAACTCAGGGTGCTTTCCAGGGTTACCAGCGCCCCAGAGGCGCTAGCTCGAGAGGAACTTTTCGCAGCAGCTACTCTCGAGGACGAGGAGGTAAATCCGCAGCAAATCATTGGGAGTTCTCAGGTAGGGGGAAGACTTTACATCTTCCGGAACCGTTGAACGTTCAACATTTGGGCTCTCAGCAAAATTTCCAAAGGTCTGGGGTGGAGTTGGATAGAAAGGCCCCCTCCACCAACCAGTTTTCATCAACATCCAACGGAAGAGCTAGTCTTATATGAAAACGATCTATTGCAAAAGGAAGCAATAAAGAAAGTAAATCGCTTGTAATTTCAGGATCACTTGTTCAGCGGGCCAAAGAAAGACTCAGAATAGCGAAGAGTAATCCTGGACCTGTCGTTTCTGAATTCTTACATTCAATGCGACAAGTTTCACATGCTGACCATCTCTCAGGTGCGGACCTTGCTTCTCTGTGGAGCCGTCACCTCCTCTATGGATCTTGCAGACGTTTGCTATCATGTTCTGAAAGCAAGGCATTTTCGTCCGTTTCTAGGCTTCAACTAGGCAAACTGCCTCACAGCAACTACAGTGATAATCTCTTACAACAGTTTTGGTTCCAAATCAACTTAGAGAAATCTCGTTTGGTCCCGAAGACAAGTTTCAATGGTTAGGATTCAATGGGTTCTATGCTCCCACACTCTGTCTCCCAACAGCCAAGAAGAACGATATAGCAAAACACAATACGTTTTCTCAAAGACAAATTGTCTTCCAGGAGAAATCAAGAGAGAATCCTGGGTGCCCTCCAGTTTGCCTCAGTAACAGATATACTACTGAAGGCCAGACTGAAAAATATAAGCCGAGTATGGTGCTCCAGGAAAACGAGTAATATCGAGACAAAGGGCTTGACTCCAACCAATTCTGAAGAAAAGACTTCAACCATGGACAAAGGTCAAAATCTGGCAAATCCGTTTCCTTACAATATCCACCCCCAAGCTCGTCATTTACACAGACGCCTCCTTAACAGGCGGGGGGGGGGGGGGGGGGGGAATACTCTCAGTACAAGAAAGTCCTGAGACTATGGTCGACAATATTCCGCCAACTTCATATCAATGTTTTAGAGGCCATGGCGGTATTTTTGACCTTAAGCAACCGGCTCCAGCCAAAAACCAACATATCAGGTTTCTTCTAGATAGATAGTGGCGGACGCACTTTCAAGGACAACTCCGCTGGAGTCGGAGTGGTCACTAGACCCAAAGTCCTTCAGTTGGATTCTTTCTCAGGTTCCGGATCTCCAGATAGATCTGTTTGCAACAGAGTCCAACTACAAACTAGAGTGCTACGTAGCTCCTAGCCCGGATCCTCGGGCTTACGCCACAGACGCAATATCATTAGTCTGGAACACTTGGGAGAGAATTTACCTATTCCCACCAATAAATCTGTCGATGAAAGTGTTAGACAAGCTCAGGACTTTCAAAGGCCAAGTTGCTCTAGTAGCCCCCATCTGGCCCAAGAACAACGGGTTTCCCCTTCTGGTGGAACTGGGTCTCCACCTCGACAGATCCCCAATCCAATACTAACACAAGCAGTACAACTCGCAGTGTGTTAGCTTCCTCAAATTCAGAATGCCCTACCTTTATGGACTTTATGAAATTTGCAGCTCAAGAGGTGCAGATATTGATCCTCAAATACGTTATTTTTAGAATCAGATAAGAGGGGATCCACCCTTCGACAGTATGATTCGGCTGTTATGAAACTTGCCAGTTTTTAAGGGACTCAAAGGTTGAGACGATGACTATGAATCTGACAGTAACCTTCTTCAGAATTTTATTTGAATCAGACTTAGCGACTTGTACTATTACCACAAATTAAGTCAGCCTTGAAGGTTTTACAATTGGTTTTAATATTGCCCTTACAGATTCATACTTCTCATCCATCCCGAGAACCTGCGCCAGATTGAAACCATCAACTCACCCTAGCTCAGTTTCCTGGTTTCTGAATGACGTACTTAAGTTGGCTTCAGACACTCTTAACGAGACTTGCCATTATATTCCATTGGTTAGGAAATCCTTGTTCTTAATGAACCTGACTTCTGGCGCCAGAATATCAGAACTTTCAGCCTTGTCTAGAGATCCAGGTCATATTGAATTTCTCTCGTCAGGGGAAGTACTCCTATCCCCTGACAAAAGATTTTTAGCGAAAATGAGGACCCCTAGGACAGACAGTTCCCCTGGAAGATTGTCCCACTTCCGCAGGACCCATCTTTATGTTCAGTAAACACTCTGGAAGCCTACTTAAACATATCTCCCATTCAGTCCTCAGGGCCCTTACCCATTAGAGAAGGTGAAGAACCATCATCCTGAAAGGACTCAGACAGAAGATTCTGCATTTCATTAACGGGCTACCTAGAATCATTCCCACATCACTCCCTCACGTCCATGATATGAGCTGTAGCTACCTCAGTTAATTACTATGAACTTCACTGGACTTACTAAATATACAGGCTGGAGGTCTCCAACAGTATTTAAACGCCACTGCTTAGAACCTCTGGAAGCCTTATATTTGCTACAGTGGCAGCAGGGAATGTGATTCCTCCTGAACATAGTGAACCTTAATCAACTATGTCTTGCTATCCTCTTACCTGTTATTTTGGATTTTATTTTACTTCCTCAGGTATTGTTTCAAGATTTGGGACCATTTCTCTGGTACTATTTCACTGCGCGACACAGCTCGGAGCCCAGAAAAGGGATTTTGACGAAGGAAAAATCTATTTCTGGGCGAGAGACCTGTGCCGCCCAGTGAACCCTCCCTTGACTTCCCTCCCAACATGGGCCCCAAACCTTGGGTGCTATGAGGAGTGACGTCACTGGCGTGGGTTGGGTTAGTGGTAGTAGTGTTGATCGGCACCTCGCTGTGGCGGGGATTTTGAAGAGGAGATATCTAAATAGTGCGAGACCTCTGGTTGTGAATTATCACGCCCCAGTATATTATACCGACACCTTATAAAGGTGAGCGAGCTGGGTTCAACCTGGCATTCCTATGCTTTTTTTTTCTCTGGTAATATATAGCAGTTATATTCCTTAGAAATAGTGCTTTAGGAGTATTTCACTGGGCGGCACAGGTCTCTCGCCCAGAAATAGATTTTTCCTTCGTCAAAATCCCTTTTTATTATTTTTGTCTTTTGAAATTTTTCTTTATTTTTATTTTTAGAACTTAAAAAATCACTCTTTTTTAGCTTTTTTTAATAGAATCACTTATACGTATCATTTTTGCTTTCTGACACTTCTCTTTTGGAGAAATATCTATCCAACGAACGACTCCTCAAAATATTTCTAAAATGACTCATACACTTGTCATTAACACTCTCCAGAAGACGACCTGTGTGAAGCTTTTCTGGGTGTTTTTTTTTCAATGAATCTCGTCAGGTTTTCATACCAACCGATAGCTTACCTTATTTCTGCCGATGTCGTTTCTTCAGTCTCCCCCCCCCCCCCCCCCGTCCTCACCACCATTAGAGCTGTGCTCTTCTTGAATGATGGTCAACTGCATTGCCTCCAACTCCTTCAAGTCTTCAGTCGTAAGCTCCTCCCTGTGCTCCTCGATAAGGTTATCGACGTCAGCCTCATCGACAACAATCCCCGTGCGCATGCCTTCTTCGTATTTCTTTATTATCTCCAGCTTCGTTTCCATAGTAATCATCTTCTTACTTTTCCCTTAAACATCACTAGCAATCTTGGGACCCAAGGCTAACGAATTAAAGTTGGAATTAAGCACTAAAATGCACAAAAAATAGGATATCACAAGCACTCACATGAGATCAAGTCTTTACGAAACGCACACGAGATTCTGAACTGAGCGCGCGATTATCAAAGAGAGAGAGAGAGGGGCAGCACCTCTCTCAGGCATTGTAGGAGGGATTTTGGCCAATAGCGTATCAGCATCTTAGTGACGCCGTGATGCCAACCAATAGCAGAACAGCTTCTTAGTGACGTATGCAGTGATGTATGAGCGTGGTGGTAGGCGAGTGACTCGCAGAGTCGTACACATAAAAACCGCCAAGTTTGAAATTTGAAATTCGATGCCGTAAGGTGGGGAAAATGTCGTAACGAGAGGACGAAAAAACATCGTACAGTATTCCACACCGTAACGTGAAAAAAACGTAAGCTGGGGACGCTGTACCCCGGGGGTTTACTGTAACTAGAATTTGAAATATTTTACTTAAAAATTCAATAATGATTTGAAAAAGGGATTTGTCTACGCCCATCTATTCAGGTATAAAAACAATTGCCTCATGGTTAATATGACCAAGGGTAACATTAAAATCAAGTCCAACAATACGAGCTTCCTAAAAATAATCAAGAAAATTCTATACAACAATGGGCAGCACAGGCTTCAAGGCTTTTGTAAGAGCCAAACTACAAACTAGGGATCAGATGTTTACCTTCAGAATAACAATTTAGATGCTTTGCGAAAAGACATTAAAAAATGTTTGATGATATGACAATTCTAGAAATTTGGTGGTAATCAGCAGGGCTAGAGCCACCACAAATATATTTACCAATTCTCCAATAAGTGCAAAAAGAACCCCTTCTTTCTAAATTGGAAGAACTAATAGTCAACTTAAGAGTTAAGTAATTAGGTACACTAAAAATACCATTTGGATCTACACCTATATGAGCATAAAGGTCCAGTAAATCTTTTCATTTCACAGGACCGAAAAGCTAAACTAGTTAGTTTAGCTTAATGAATACAGGAATGAAGAAGATTGACTTTCTTGTTACTCAGTTTAATATCAAACACATCAGCCAAGCAAGCTGCCTTTCCTTTTGGACAGTCAGTGACAGAGCTATCTGGTTCAAGCAAAGGAAAAACTGCTAGGTCTGCACAAAACAATGCAAATTAAAGGGTAACTCACCATTATTGTTCATGGGTTGTACCAGAAAGGGTTTCTTTTATGGCCAAATTGCATTCCAATTTAGGTGAAGCATTAACTCTGAGTAACATCTAGCAAAGTACTGTATAGTCATTTCATGTCAAATCTGATCTATTACTTGACCAAAGATGATAAGTCTCTTGTTTCTTCAAGTAAGTATGAAGTACATCTACAATCATTACGGAAACCAAGGTTTGTCCTTAATTCTGTATTTAGAAGCATGAAATGGAATTTGACTATCAATTATGTTAACCAGATTTTCATTTAAGAGAACAGGCTCAACTCCCTTTATACAACTGTGACAAATTTAAATGCTAAAGATCTTACAAAATGCTATTTCAGCCTGCCTCGCAATACAAAATTAATCGGTACCGAAGTGGCTTTCATACCGTGAGTTTTTCGTATCATGAGTCGCCTTTTATATGTAAATTGCCTAATTTGTTCCAAGCCCTACAAAAACACCGAATTAAATTTCATAAAAAGGCTATACTGTACAAAACACAATGAAATACAAAAATTGGGAACATTCAATAATAACCTATAAATGAAATGTATAATTTGAATAGACAGTAGAGTAACGCAATAATAAAATGGAAAATTCAGTAACAAAAATGTGGAACCTTACCTTTGGAGTAATAATAGAGGATAGAGGAGCATCCACCATTGCCATGGTGAACACCTTCCCCAAGAGATCACCCTTCTTGATCTTGGCAGTTTCTTCAGATTGAACCTGGAAATCTGGGTCCATTGGGGTCCCACTTGTCCTGTAGTCTATCTTGATCCATCCGTGACTGAGCCTCAGTGTGTGCATGTTCAGTGTCTGTCCGGGGTGGATTTTAACCCTCTGATCGAGCTCCGAAATTACGTCCCTCCACGGACGTGATTCTGGGCCATAAGGCGGAGGTAAAATCTTGTGTGCCTGACGCCGAGGGCTTAGTCACTGATGATCAGGAAGCACCGGAGGATTGTGCTCTAATCCAGTATGTGACAGCAAAGGCACCTCGTCAGTCCAGTTGTACACACGTGTCTCCACACTCGGCAGTAGGTATAGTAATGATGCAGACGACCTTATTTTGTGCTCTCGTTGATACAGGAGCACAGGTTTGTCTTGTAAGTGAGTCTGTACTGAGCCAACTTGGCATAGAGCACCAGGTACTGTCAGGAGAACAGCTAGAGGGGTTGACTGGTTCCTGCACCAGCATTCTGGGCTACGTCCAGTTAGAGGTGAAGTGTCCTTCCGGGTGGAGGCTACCGCTGTTTAACTATGCGGTGGTAGCTGCCAATGACATTAACTTTTGTTTTGTTCTTGGTAGGAATATACTGGACACAGCCTACCTGACACTAGATTCACCCCAAGAACAGTTGGTGTATGACCACACTACTGTTCTTCAGTTGTCTCCCAAGGTACTCTCAGTCTCCCCACTGCATACCGAGACCACTGTTATGAAGGTAACTCACCCTGAACCTGATTGGGGAGTGTTCTCCAGAAATGCTTTTCTGTCCTTTAGTCAGGTATCCAAGATCCAAGGAGATCATCGACAGATTCAATCTGTCATCAAGATGATCTACTCCGGGGTTCCTGCATCTCGAGTTCCACGTTCCTATCTACCCTATAGATGTTGGTCTGACCAGGAAATATACCAGGGTTTGCTAGTGAAGCGGAACCCAGACGGCTCGGTAGTCCCAGTAGTCACCTTCAATGTCCTGATTGACCTAGTTGCCGACACACACCACCAGAATGCTCACTGGGGGATCGGAAAAATGATTGCAAAGCTCCATCGACTCGTTTGGTACAAATCTTTGATTAGTGTAATCAGGGATATGTGCCAGACATGTTGGGAATGTCAGACTTGTAAGGTTTCAAGGGAGGTGGTTGCCCCGCCGACCTTGAAAATAGTGACCTCTTCTCCTTTTGAATTGGTTGCTATGGACCTTGTAAGTCTCCCAACAACCAGTACTGGTTTTATTGGGTGTCTGATGGTAGTCGACCATTATTCCAAGTGGCTGATAGCAGTACCCATAAGGAATAAGAAGAGCAGTGCGATATGCCAGGTGCTTGAAGAAAGAGTTTTTCCTGTTATTCCTTGTGTTCCAGCCCGGATATTGACTGATAACGGCCCTGAGTTTATTTCCCAGGAATTTACTGAGTTGTTGGAGCGGTACAATGTTGTACATGTGAAAACAACTCCGTAAATACCATCTAGTAATGGTGCAGTGGAGCGGGTGAATCGTACCATTGGTGAGTTACTGAGGGTGATTTCTGGGGAATCTTGCAAATGGGACCAGTACGTATCCTGAGCAGTTCTTAGCTACAACCATTCCCACCACACTGAGATTTCTTGTACCCCAGCTGAGAACATACTGTAGGGTGCTCACGATGTTGATAGTATTCCATTGCTGTAAACAGAAACGAGAGACCCGTGGGCTGAAGGACACCCGCTGTACAAACAGTTTAAAGTGGGCTCTCTGGTGCTTAACCCTCTTACCCCCGGGGTACTTGGAAATTTCCGTGCCTTAAGCCCCAGGCGTTTTCAGTTTTGAAGGGCTTTTCGACTTATTTTTTTTTCAAATCACGCCCACAGCCTCAATTTTCATCTTAGAGACGTCAGATTGGTCTCATTTTTTTGGAAAATGAATGAAGTTTTCAATATAGTTATCAAAAGTATAAAGAAAATAATATAAATAGCCGCTATTGTTAGATGAAGTTAGGCGATGACGAAATTTTTTATCTTTCGTATACATTCCGATAAAGCACAGAGAGGTCTCATTACAGAAACTTTAAAACCATACCATCTTATAGAAAATTTATTCAGCTATAAAATGGTATATAATAGTTTGTAGTTATAAGAAAGAAAAAAGGAAAAAAAATAGTGCAGTATACCCACAACAATTGTAAACCTAAATTTCCTTAGCGCAAGTAACGAAAATCGGAGATTGCAAAAGTTTCTTTCTATCGATCATATGTAACCTATATTTAGAGTAATTTTGTTTGTTTTGTTTTTTATTTTGAAGTAAATTCATTGAACGTTCTTATGACATGTGTGAAAATACGGATAAAGCCATCTAAATAGTGGCTATCGTTAGGTGAAGTTAGGCGATGACGAAATTTTTTATCTTTTATCGTATACATTCCGATACAGCAAAGTGAATTCTCATCAAGGAGACTTCAAAATCATACCATCTTATAGACAATTCATTCCGCTATAAAATGGTATATAAGAGTTTGTAGTTAGAAGAGAGAAACATGGAAAAAAAGTAGTAAACGAGCTAAAACTGAAAACCTAAATCTCGTTACTTGCGGTGAAGAAATTTGGGTTTACAGTTTTTGCATATTTTTCTATTTTTTTTCCTTTTTCATTTCTTCTAACTACAAACTATTAGATACCATTTTATAGCTGAATAAATTGTCCATAAGATAGTATAATTTTCAAGTTTCTGTGATGAGAATTCTCTGTGCTTTATTGGAATGTATACGATAAAAGAAAAAAAAAGTTTGTCACCGCCTAACTTCATCTAACGATGGCCACTATTTACATTGCTTTATCCTTATTTTCACACATGTCATAAGAAAGTTCAATGAATTTTCTTCAAAAAAAAAAAAAAAAAAATGATAAAATTCCTCTAGGGATAGGTTAGTTATGACCGATAGAAAGAAACTTTTGCAATCTCCGATTTTTGTTACATGCGGTAAAGAAATATAAGTTTGCAGCTTTTGCATGTCTGGTATTTTTTTCCTGTTTCCTTTCTTCTAACTACAAACTATTATATACCATTTTATAGCTGAATAAATTGTTTATAAAAAATTTATATATATATATATATATATATATATATATATATATATATATATATATATATATATATATATAGATATAGATATATATATATATATATATATATATATATATATATATATATATAGATATAGATATAGATATAGAGATATATATATACATATATATATATATATATATATATATATATATATCATATATATATCTTTTGTATACAGATTATGTTTAAGATATTTTTAGGATATATAGCATTCTCTCTCTCTCTATCTCTATCTCTCTCTCTCTCTCTCAGCAAAGTCAGTTTGAAATATGCACAGTGGCTGCCTAAAATAAATCGACGCATTTTCAAATGAATATATATATATAAATATATATATATATATATATATATATAATATATATATATATATATATAATATATATATATATATATATATATATATATATATATAATATATATATATATATATATAAATATATATATATACACTATATGTATTCCTATAGAATACCTGAAATAAGATGAAAACATACATACATACACACATCACCAACCCTCTGAAAATGTGAAAATAGCCAGAAAAAACTTACAATGAACGGTGGAAATCGTAGTTACCATGCCGAGACAACGGAAATCGCTTTGATCTTCCAGATTTGCGGTCGTAATTTTGGGCCTTGAGCTGCAATCATTCACGGAATTTTTTATTTATACACTGATCCTACTTTACCTTTAGGCATTTTATCCAACAAACACCTTCACACAAATAAAGAGGAATATTCTAAAAAGTTATAAAGCACTATAACTTATAAGAATAGGTTGTGAAAGCACACACGTGACGGAAAACGCAAGAGAGGAGTCACACTGCCTTCTATAGGGAAGGCCAGGTTTGAACTGGACTCCGTTACCCCGTCCAGGCGTACACCCACGTTATCCAGCCTCCCCGAGCGGGCTTCGCTTTGTCTTGAACAGGAGGCATATTCCCGGGAGCAGGGATAATGGCAATAAAATATAAAAATATACTAAAAGTTTCGGCAACTAGAAATAAAAAATATACAAAAACAATCATGACAAGCATAAAAACTGCATCGCAACTCAAATCAGCTGCTTTGAGGCCTTTAAATCACAAGACGAGGAAATTTAAAGTCCTTTACGCTCGATCTAGGGGAAAGCTGTCTGGCATAATGGCGGAGATAGGCTTATTCCCGGGAACAAGCATGATGGCGAGAAATATGAAAGTATACTCAAAGTTTCGGCAAAATAGTAACAAAAAATATACAAAAATAATTATAGTAGGCATAAAAATCGCATGACAACTCAAGTCAGCTGCTTTCGGACCTTTAAATTACGAGACGCGGAGATTTAAAGTCCATTACGCTTCTTGCGGGGGAAAGCTTGCTAGTCTCATGGCGGACACGTAAACAAATTGTTACCATGGTAACGAAATTATTTTCAGTAATTATTCGTGTAAATAGCTATGAAACTTGAACAAAATGCATAAGAAATATGAGCTGATTCTATAAAAAAAATTTATATGTCAATCAAGACCCCAGTGGAGCCCAGGGAAACTTTTTATTCATCATTGTTGACAGGATATCCAAGGAACAATCAAACAATAGTCACGCAGGAGTAATGCTGATAATTTTTTGTAAAATTTGTATAAATGACTATAAAACCCCCCAAAAATACAAAGAAAAATAATCTGATTCATAACAGAAAGTTTAAAGGTCCATCTTGACCTCTGTGGGGACCTTGGCAACGTATAATAATGAAAACATAGTGTTACCATGGCAACGGAACCATTTTACGTAATTATTCGATAATAATAGCTATGAAATCTAAAGCAAATGCACATGAAATATCAGCTGATTCCTTTACATAAAATTTAAAGGTCCTCCATGACCCCTGTAGGAACCAAGGAAACTTTTTATTCATATTCAGTGTAGACAAGATGTCGAAGGAACATACAAACGATAGTCACGCAGGAGTAACACTGATAATTTTTCGTAAAATTTGTATAAATGGCTATGAAACCCAAAAATAATACCAAGAAAAATCCTCTGATTCATAACAGAAAGTTTAAAGGTCCATCTTGACCTCTGTGAGGACCTGGGCAACGTATAACAATGAAAACATAAGTGTTACCATGGCAACGGAACCATTTTACATAATTATTCGATAATAATAGCTATGAAATCTAAAGCAAATGCACATAAAATGTCAACTGTTTCCTTTACATAATATCTAAAGGTCATTCATGACCCCTGTGGGCATCAGAGAACTTTTTATTCATATTACATTGCTAACAAGATGTCGAAGGGACAACAAAACAATACTCTTGCACTGGTAACAGTGCCCTATTTTCGTAACATTTGTGTAAATGCCTATGCAACCTAAAATTACTGCACAGGAAATATCAGCTGATTCTTCAAAGAAAATTTAAAGATCCATCTTGACCCTTGTGGGGCCCAGAGAAACTTTTTATTCATGTTTCATTGATGACAAGACATCGAAGGAACAACATCACAACAGTAATGCATTGTATTTCAAATATAAGGCCTGCCAAGACCTGTTATCTACGCATAAGTATAGAAAACGTACTCGTATGTCCATGGGGGTAAAGGGATGGGTTATTAGGAACGTACCCGTACGTCCTTTGGGGGTGAAATGGTTAAGAAGGTGCACTTGTTTGGACACCTTCTGACGAACAAGCTCATCCCTAGGTTTGAGGAGGTATTCAGTTTTACTAAGGTACACGAGAATAACGTCACCTATGAGCTGCAGAGACTGCCTGATGGTGAACTGGTAAGAGCTCACCATATCTGGTTAAAGGCCTGGTTTGGACCTCCAGTTTATCTTAGGAAGCACTTTCTCTGGTATCTGAAGGGTCCTGATCCTGTAACTGAGACTTGGAATAGTCCGGGACTCGTGGATGATCGTCCAACTTCCTCTGAAGTCTCTGAGAGTTCTGGTTCTATTAGTGATGGTGCCTCTTATGGGGGGGCTGCAGTAGTTGCATCCTACCTTTTGTCCCGAGATTGTAACAAGTCCCGATGTCAGAGGAAAAGTCACCGTCCTACTAGAGCTATTACTCACCCTAAGCCTATTCTTAAGCCAGCTAGGACTTATGAGAGAAAAAAAGCACTGGATGCTTGGTTATACCCTCCAGAAAATTTTGATGAGACTCCTGTATTAAAGCCTGAATCGTTTCAAGTTCGTTTGGTCCTCCAACTGTGGGAGAACAGCCCCAATGAAATGTGTTGAGCCCCAATTTTGTCTCCCGAATCGGTGGTTCACTTTCCTGTGCCTGAATTTCCAATGCCCCAATTCTTAGCTTCTTCTTTCCGAGAGGAAGGTGTCGTTCATCCACCAGGGAGTTGGGAATTCTGGGAAGTTTCCAGTATTCTGTTATTTGAACCACTTTCTGTTGGCTCCAAGAGTCCCAGTCCAGATTGGTCAAGATCTTCTAGTTAAGAAAGCCCTGTTTCTCAATCGGTAGTGTCTATTCATCCTAATTATGAATTTCTCGGCTTTTTGCCACCCGATGGTGACGACCAACTGTCGCCTGAAGATCCCACCTCTAGTGGTTTTAGTCCCCCATGGACTAGGTCAAAAGGTCCTGTTCCTGACCTAACTTTAGTTCAGCTTTGAGTCCTGGAGTGGAGGTCTCGTCTCACTGACCAGACAAATACTACAGAGAGGGAACCATCCTCCATTCCTGAGTCACCTCAGAATTCAAACCCTTTCCGTCATTCTGATGATAGATTAAGACACCGATCAGAGCTCGAGGATGAAGTGGCACAGTCAGGTGTATCTAACCTGAACGCTACAACACTGTTTGGGTCGCCCGAAACACAACTTTGCCCTGAGTCATCGCCTGACTTTTCGGGATTTTTATTGTCCTCTTCCGAGTATACGGATTCTGTCTCTGGTTTACCTCAAAGAATGTTGATCACCCGCAAATACCAACTGTTATGCGAGGTTATCGATTGATTAAAGACACCCAGCTTGTACCTGGAGAGTCGCCGGCTTAGCCTGTCTCCGGTGCTGCGAGAAATTAATATGGCTCGCCAGCAGATTACTGAATCCCGGCGCATGTCCCGAGACAGAATTTTGAGACTCAGAAGAACTATAAATCTCCCACTGAATTAATCTTTGAACAATTTTTTATAGGAAGTTTTGATAGTAATTACCCTCTTTTTATTAGTCATGTTTTGATCCCCACATTGGGGTAGTTAAAAGGCTGTAGAATGGGACACGTTGTGTGAGAAAATCTTTACTTATTCACGGTTTGTGTAATGGTTGCAATAATTGTTGTACTGTAAATTGACCTTGACCGTGACAGTTATATCAGATTCAGTAAATTTTTATTATCCTGTAATACCTGTAGTCCAAAATCAATAAGTTTTGTATTCTTTTAAATTGATTTTGGACTGCAATGAATTTAATTTTTTTCCTTGATAGATCATGACTGTATACCTGTAATACTGAAATATTTCCTTTAAATAAAATGAAATTAATTATATTGTATGTTATTAGAGCATTGTTGGGAGGAATAGAAGATGATCTAATTTTTAGTTTTTAAGTACTGTATCTCCATTGTGTCTGATAGTTTATCGTCTATTCCTATTGCTTTTTGTTATATCATGAAACTGTTAAATAATGTACCTAATGTAATATACATAATTTGATAAGTAGCTGAAGGGACGGATGATGAATTAAATCTTTTTTAGTTAATCATCCTACCTTTTTATTGAATTTATTTGTGTAAGGTAAAACTTTTTTGCACTTGAATGTATGAATTTGGTGTAGGGTGTTGTTGCTAGTCATGAGACAATGTTGAGTGGACCAAAGATCTAGTGAGGGGAAATGTGGAAAATATTAAACTAATAAAGTTAAAGAAAAATACAAATTATTTTTCATTAGGCTTGCAATATTTTTCTTTCTATATTTTGGTCCTTCAACCTTGTCTAATGATATTCCCTTTTTTACAGCATGCCCTACTCCCTGTAGGGTTTGAAGTGGAAACTATAGTTGGAGACAAGTAGACGTACAAGAATGGGTTTCTTTATCAAGAAAAAAAGAAAACATACTGCAGATATTTGACAATGTATGTTGACAGAAATTCTAAGTGTGAGGGATTTGATCTGAACTGCTGTGAAATAGCCCAGCCAGTGGACTGCAAGAACGTATGTATAGCAAACATACTTTGGGTATCCTGTTAATCCATAGAATTGTTGGAGTGACGTGAACATTCTGAGAGGTCATAAACTACAGTGAACTTGGTATAGTGATTCAGTACTGAATAGATTCTCATCAATGATGCAGTGAAACAAATTTAGACATTTCTTAAAGATGATTATTGAACTAGTATTCATCAAGTTGGCCTGGTTTGTAGCATAAATTGTGAACAGCAACGTACACATGAGGACATTTATTTTGTACTATAACATGTAGATGTTTGCAGCATAGTGTTAGGAACTTTCTCTTGATAATATCTACATTAAACAGAAAGGCTCTGTCTTGATGTTAACAATTAGAACATTTGCACCACAAACCAGATAAGGCTTTATCCTGAAGAAGGGCTCATAGTAATAAATATTTTTCTTTTTTTTATGAAGACAGCATTTCATTTTTGTACCTTACACCATTGTGTCCCTTTCTCAGCCACTGTTTTTTTTCTTAGTATCATTGTTATTTTTGTACTTTACCTGAAAAAAGGCTTATCTCTGAATAATATGATGCAATTATGCTGTTAGTTGGGACCCTTGCCCAGTATAAATCAAGGGGTGGTGCACAGTGCTCCGTTCTCTTGACCTGTTACCTAGATTTTTTGGGTAATCCACCGTTTTACTTTTTTTGTGTAGTGAACGTTGGATTGTGGTCGGTATTCGGACACTAGGCAGTTTGGGTGCTACCTCTAGCCACAGTCCGCAAACCACTACAATGTCCGAAAGCAAAAGTGGTGGGGCGGCAGAGGAGGAGGACAAACGGCAGAAAACATGAACAAAACTTTAAAAAATACATTAATAAATGGCAGAAAGCATTAACAATTAACTTTTTGAAATACATTAAGAAATGGCAGAAAATATTAACACAACTTCATGAAAACTTAACATTAAATTTCTTTTTTTTTTTTTTTTTGCCTCTCATTTTTTTTTTTTACTTTACGTTTTGCATTTTCTAAATTTAATAATTTTCTTCTTCACTTCCACTTTTCTGTTTTTTGGGATCACTTTGAGCTTCCTCTAGGCCTACTAGTATCGAAGGCCTTTTCAACATATAACTATCCAAGGAAGCTTGTTTCTGCCTGGTTCTTAAAATGTTCATGAAATGACTCAGATAAACGTCATTTCTGTACTCGATAGCACAACCTGTGTGAACCTTCTCTGGGGGTCTCTTTCCTATTAGAGCTGCCAGTTTAGGGTAGCAAGTTAGAGTCTCCTTAATTTCTGCTATTGGGATACAGTCACCCTCCTCCTCCTCACCACTAGAGAACTGTTCCTGAACAATGTTCACTTGCATGGCCTCCAGATCCCTTAGGTCGTCCATCACATGCTCCTCTTGGTGATCCTCAAAAAGGCTCACTAATGTTGTCCTCATCGAGTTCCAGACCCATGGACATCCCGAGTCTTAACTATCACGGCAACCTCAGGTTGAGCAATAGATTCATAATCGTCAACTTTTTCGGCTTCGCCTTCAGCTGCGCCTACGTGGAAGACCTCGAAGTATCATGCGGAGACAGCATCAGGCTATAGATTCTTCCACAAGGAATTCAAGGTGCACTTCGGAACCTCCCGCCAAGCTACATTGATGAGTCTGAGGCATATCACAATATTAAAATATTCCTTCCAAAATTCACGTAGGGTGGGGTTTGTGCTGTCAGTGATTTTCAAACATCTCTATAGAGCTTCTTAAAGTTGGAAATCACTTGCTGGTCCATGGGCTGAAGTTGGGTAGTGTTAGGTGCAAGATAGAGAGCCTTGATGAAGGAATACAATAATGCCTCACAACACAAAATTAATTTGTTCTGGAGTGGCTCATGTTTCATGAAAATTTCATGTTACAAGTCACATTTTATACATGAATCGCCTAATTCGTTCCAAACCCTACAAAAACACCGCATCAAATTTTATAATAAAGCTACAGTATAACCGCAATGATACTGTACAGCCAAATACATTTCAACCATTCAGTATACCTAAACTAACTGTTAATACCTGTAAATTAAGTTGTTATTAGAACATAATGGAATAATAAAATAATACAATACATACTATGAAATACAGTACATATACAAATGATACAGTACCGTATGTACTGAACTATCAGTTACCCTTACTATAGAGATACATTTTCAATTATGTAAACAACCCAATTTCTTCAAATATTTTAATGTTTGACTATTCTATTCTCGGCCTGGCTGGCAAATCTCTTTTCTTATCATGAAAAATGTTTTGAAATACGAGTCAGAAAAATATTCACATCTCGTTTCACGGTATGAAAATTTTGTAAGCAGATTCTTTCGTGAAGAGAGGTATGACTGTAGACCAAATGTTTTGTCAACTGAAAAGATTTTAAATGCTTACCTTTTAGTCCAGCCAATAACTGTTTAGATTTCTGAACATCATGACGACTCTGACTACTATTAGCTTTTGGACTACTATCAACTGCTGAAATAAAAGTGGTAAAATTAGCCACACTATACACAACAATAGATTTGAATATCAAAAAGACAAATAAGGCTATGTCCATTCTATTAATGCATTTAAACTTTGATATAATTAATGAAAATGGACTCAGATTGGAATAAACCAAAGGTTTTGTCAACTAAAAACATTTGGAAAGCCTACTTTTGTTTACAGATGATTCATGTTTAGGTTTCCCAACTTTATGATCCTCATCAAGACCACTCTGGCTGTTGATAGCAGTAGTTTTTGTAGTAGGCATATCATCAACAGCTGAAATATAACAACAGTCAAATTAACCACATAATTCATGGACTGGGCAATGCTGATTTGATGCCCACTAACCTGGGGTCAATCATAGGGGGAAACATAGATTTTAGAATAAAATTATTTTGAAACTTGCCTGTTGGTTCCTTTGCTAATATCACTGGAGCATAAGCTTTTCAACCTAAAAAGAATTCTTTACCCCTTCTCTACCCTTCCCTCATGGAACCACTTGGCAAAGGAATTTTGAGCAGCTTCAAGAATCAAAACTGCACACAAGAAATATAAAATGACAGCTGGGAAGTTTGCTGCTTCAATTTCAATGTAAACTCCTCACTCTTTTTGGGTTGTTTTAATTGAAAATTTGGGTAAGCCTACAGCCAGAATTCATCATCTTGAAAGCACTAATAGAGAGTAAGAATTCCAAGACTAGTAATTCCCAAATTCACTGTTACAAGTTTCCTGAAATTAACTTTGACCTAAAGAGTCAGACCTACTAAATAGGTTGATAACCATTTCAAAAACCCTGATAATTCTATTGTTCTGCAAGTATTACCAATATGAGAATTCTAAATTTGGAAAAAACCTACATACTGTAGTACAAAAAAGCTGAAATACCTCAGCCATTGCATCATCTACAACTAGTGCAAAACTGGAAATTTCTAAATCATATCTAAAAATCTTCACGTTTTATCTTTATTTGCCTTTCCTATTTCTATTTATTGCTTCTATTATTTATTTTAGTTACCCTCTTCTGTTTTCCAGTTCTTATTTATACTATGCTTGTTTTAATTGAGCTTTCTTCTTTTTTATAATTCTATTGGTCAACAATCTATGCCTGTAACTTCAGCACAGGTAGATGTCTGTATAAAATGTTTGATGGTTTCTATTTCCTTCCATATTTACATCGCTCTGCCTAATTACAATTCAGTATTTATTAAGAATTTTAAGATCGAATACGAACATCCTTGTCCATTTTCTTTCAATTTCAATCAATTACTGTATTCGCCAGATAGTTAGGCCTTGCTTGCAAGTATATTTTGTTGAAGTTGCAAGATTACTACTTGTATTTTCTGCAGATAACCTTCAAGACCTCTGCTTTTAGAGAGATAGTTTACTATTTCCGATTTGACGAGGCACCTTATAGGTATAAGCATGTCTACTGGGTGTGTCATTTGTTTGTGGTCCCTTGGGTATTACGAGGATGCTTTAATAAGGTTTTAAGGCATTTTAAGGGGTTACCGAGGCCCTTTCAATTATCAAGGAGAACTGACTTCCTAGGGGTGGAAGTTAAGTGGACTTTCACTGTATTTATATATATATATATATATATATATATATATATATATATATATATATATATATATATATATATATATATATATATATATATACAAGGTAGCATAGTAATCTTAATAAAAGAACCGTAGGGAAGAAACCTTCCTGCCCCCCTTGGCAGTGAAGTTCCCACGGGCCATGCCGAGATCAAAGTGGTTATCGAAGGGCTATTCACCCTGCTAGAAGAACCTGAAGAACTTGGAGACAAGACTGAATGGTTGGCATTCGTATCGGAACATTCTCGAAGGCAGACAAGTGGTGGTTGGACACTGTATGTAGAGAAGAATAGTCTCGTCTCTAAGGTATGAAGAGTAAGTATTCGTATTGGAATATTACATTGCAAAGGTGAATATATAATAAGGGTTAAGACCTTAGTATCTTCATTAACCATAAGGAAGGGGATAATAAAACTATGACAGACATGTATTTCATAGTATAAGTAGGAGCGGATTGAGATGCACAAGTAATAAAATAAGAATTTTATTTCACAATTGCAGAAAAAATAAATGAATTGCAGTAATAAGTAAGGATAATTTACAACAAATTATAATGTACATAGTAATAAAGACTTGCTCTTGAATCTGAAAGGGAATTTCAAATTTATTAGTAGGCACTCGTTCTCGAGGAACGTCAGTCTTTAATTAAAACACATCATGCTCTAGGCATGCGGCACTCGTGTGACGACTATGACATTTCACCTGGGATAAGAACAGTTATAAGAAAGCACTAAGTGTTTTCGACATCACTACGTATCGCTCGAGGGTCAACATAGGCACCCGAAGAGTTAGAGTCCCAAGTAACTCGCTGTTCTATGCAGAGTTAGGTGCAGGTTTCATAACACTACCTGCGGCTACCACAAAATGTTTGACTTCGTGCACTTGTTTCGCATAATGTTTGAAGAAAACACGCGAGGACTTCCAGCCTGTGAAACTTTTAAGGCTTTCGAAGTCCATAAACTGAAAGAAATTCAGAGACGATGCAACTTTTCTAGGATCGTGACCGGCGGGTGTACTGTCAGGATCCGCTCTGCGAATGAAGTAGGTGATTTTCGCTCTTAGTTGTTTCAGTGACAGGTCGCTACCCGATGTTTCTCCTTTGAAGAGTTGGCCTCCACCAAAGTTCGAAGTTCTGCGAAGATAGACCTTGAGGCTCTCTACTGGGCATAGAGAGGCATCTTCCTTCAGGGGGCATATTCTCCAGGGGCCCCATCTTTTGGTGGGTAATTCGTTTTTGGCGAGAAACCTCGGATCCGGGGAGAGGGTAAGGTCTCCTGAATCAGTAAACAGGATATGACCCTCTTCTCTTGATAATGCCACTATTTCGCTGACTCGGGCTCCTGAAGCAAGAGCAAAGAGAAATATAATTTTCTGAGTCAGATCCTTGAGAGGGCATGAATCATTATCCAAGTTGGAGGCGAAATGGAGCACCTTGTCCAATGACCAGGAGATCGGTTTCGGTGGGGGTGCTGGGCGTAGACGAGCGCATGCTTTCGGCAGTTTATTGAAGATGTCGCTGCTGGACAGATCAATTTGGAAGGCATACAACAGTGGTCTAGTCAAGGCCGATTTGCAAGTAGAAATCGTATTGGCTGCTAATCCCTGTCCATGAAGGTGAATAAAGAAAGACATGCAAAAATCAATGGTGATTTCCGTAGGATTTTTTGCCTTGACGAATGAGACCCATTTTCTCAAAGATGATTCGTATTGCCGTCTTGTGGATTCGGTCTTGTATTCCTCGAGGATGTCTAGACTTTTCTTCGAGATCCCAAACCTCTTCTTCGCGGCTAGGGAGAGAAAATCATGAGATGAAGGTCCTTGATTTTCGATGATGAAGCGAAGACAGTCGACTTCTGTACTTGTTGGGAGAGAACTGGGCCCGGGAGAGGGATCAGCGTGGGCTGCAGCTCCAGGACCAGGGGGTACCAGTTGCTCCGGGGCCACTTGGGAGCCACTAGGGCCGCTGTCCCTTTGAAGGTTCTCAGCTTGGAGAGGACTTTCAGCAGAAGGTTGGTGGGAGGGAACAGGTAGATCTTGGACCATCTGTTCCAATCCAGGGACATGGCGTCCACCGCCTCTGCCTTGGGGTCCTCGTACGGGGCCACATAACGAGGAAGTTGATTGTTGTCGCTCGTTGCGAAGAGATCGATCTGAAGTTCCGGGACTTGGTGGGAGATGAAGGAGAATGATCTTGCGTCTAGAGACCATTCCGACTCTATCGGGCTTGTCTGGGATAGAGCGTCCGCAGTCACGTTGCGGAATCCTTGTAGGTGAACTGCAGATAGGTGCCACTTCTTCCTCTCTGCCAGACGGAAGATTGTTAGAAGCACCTGATTTATCTGGGGCGATCTCGAGCCTTGGCGATTGAGACATCGAACTACCACCGAGTTGTCTAGGGTTAGACGAATATGGATCGAGGGAGGCGGGGAGAGTTTCTTCAGTGTTAGAAGGACCGCCATGGCCTCCAAGATGTTGATGTGAAACGTCTTGAATAGTGGAGACCACGTGCCTTGAGCCTGTTTCTGGTGGGAGTGACCTCCCCAACCCTCCAGCGAAGCGTCCGTGTGGATGTTGAGTGATGGAGGTGGGTGTTGAAGAGGGATGGACCTTTTCAGGGCCTTTGCTTCCGACCACGGCTTGAGGAGAAGTCGAAGTCTGTTTGGGAGCCGTCTCTTGAGGTCTCTTCGAGCGATGGATGCAGAACGTCTCCAGACTCCCGCGGCATCCTTTAACTGTGCACGAAGCACCGGGTTTGTCACTGAGGCGAACTGTAGAGAGCCTAGAACTCGTTCCTGCTGGCGTCTTGAGATCCACTTGGATTTCAGTAGTCGCTTGACAGACCCTGCTATTTCCTTCCTTTTCTTCTGGGGGATGGAAAGGCAGTGTGACTGAAGGTTCCACTGGATTCCTAACCATTGGAACTTCTGAGCTGGAGAGAGGCGAGATTTCTTCACGTTTATCTTGAATCCCAGGTGTTCTAGGTACTGGGTGACTTTGCTGCAGGATTTTAAACAATCCTCGGGCGATGGAGCCCAGACTAGCCAATCGTCGAGGTAGGCCATCACCTGGACGTCTCGGAGGCGGAGCTGTTGTACTATGGCGTCTGCCAGCTTTGTGAAGATCCGAGGGGCCACATTGAGGCCGAAGGGCATGGCCCTGAAGGCGTAGCTTTTCCTTTGGAGTCGAAATCCTAGGTAGGAGGAAGCGTGATGGTTCATTGGAACGTGCCAGTAGGCATCCGCCAGGTCTATGGAGACCGTGTAAGAACCTCGAGGCAGAAGGGTCCTTATCTGTTGAAGAGTCAGCATCTTGAACTTGTCGTTCGCTATGAACTTGTTGAGGGGGGATAAGTCCAGAATGACTCTGAGTTTTTCGGAGTCGTTCTTGGGGACACAAAACAGTCTCCCTTGGAACCTGGTGGACTTTACCCTCCTTATCACCTTCTTGTTCAAGAGATCTAGGACATATTCTTCCAGAAGGGGGGTTGATCGTTGGAAGAATTGCTGGAAGGTTGGGGGTGGTTGAGTCCAACTCCAGCCTAGACCTTTCTTGACGATGCTGTGTGCCCAGGGATCGAAGGTCCAACGATCCTGGAATTGGCGGAGTCTTCCTCCCACCGGAAGCACTTCATTGCTTCTGGTGTCCCGAGGGCTTACTGCCTCGGCCGCTAGCTCCCCTTCCTCCTCTACCTCTGGAGGGGCGGCGAGATGCGTCTCTGCTCGCACCCCTGTTTGAGCCTCTACCTTTGGGACGAAAGGTAGTTGTCCGTTGCTCAAAGGCAGGGGTGAAAACCGGTGACTGGGACAAAACCGGTTGGGTGACCAACTGAAAGGTCTGTTGTGGCTGAGCAGCCACTTGGGGAGTAGCGGGTCCCGGAAACTGTCGTCGCTGTTGACGTTGCAGGGGGTTTTGCTTGGAGGATTTCCTCTTAGGTTGAGGCCCATCGTCCTGAGAGGATTTCCTCTTTTTTGACATGCCCCACTTATTGAGAAGGTTCCTATTCTCAGTGGCAGCCTTGTCAGTGATCTCTTTCACGAGATCGGAGGGGAAGAGGTGTTTACCCCAGATGTTGGAGGAAATCAGCCTCCGGGGTTCGTGTTTCACAGTGGCACCTGAGAACACGAATTCTCGACAGGCTCTCCGAGCCTTCATGAAGTGGTACAAGTCCTTCACCAGAGTTGCCATGTGGGATTTGGCGAGTACCATGTAGTGGTCTGGGACTCTGGTGTCACCAGCCATGACATCAAGTTGTACCTGGTGGGACATGGATGCTGCGAGCCTTTCCTTCGTATCTTGTTCCCGACGAAGGAGGTGGTCGTTGAGTTTCGGGAGGTCTTCGTTAAACTGACGTCCGGCTACGTCAGGATCTAGCTATCCCACCACGAAGGTATGCTGGATATCCTTCCAGTGTCGAGCGTCGGGGGGAGTTACTATGGAGAAGGGTCTGCACTCCTCCAGTGCAGGGCAGGGTTTTCCTTCTTCCACAGCCTTGTGGCACGCAGCGAAGGCCTTTTCCATGAAGGGAAGGACTGCATCGTCGGGTGCGACGTAAGTAGGGTGCTTCTTGCTCAGGGCCGGAAGCTTAGAGCAGGTAAAACCTCTACTTTTAAATGCGGTGGCTAGCATAGCCTGGGCCTTCGAGAGATCGAACACTATCGCCTCCTTGGGTTCGGTCTCTTCTTTAGAGGCAGGTTCAGAACGAAGCCGGACGTAACAGTCCGGGTAAGCCTCAAAGTTCGGGAAGAACTCCACATCTTCCAGGGGGACCGTGCCGATCTTATCGCTGATAAAGATCCTGCCGGTCGCGATAACCATATGCTCGGCATACCTCCAAGGGTTGGCATGTGAGCATGCAGGGAGATCCTTAACCGAGATCTTCTTCGGTTCTTTGGACCCTCCCATGGACCTGATGAACTCGTGAGTCTCTTTAAGTCTGTCGTCCATAATGGCTTTAATCATCCGGAACATCTCTTGGGCAGATGGGATGGGTTCCGGGGTAGCGGAGGTAGACGGGAGAGACACTTCCGTCGGTGTAGGAGTAGGGGCGGTGATGGAAGGCGGAGCGATCTCCTGCTCCGACTCGGCGTATTCCACCTGGTCCTCTTCATCTTCTGCGCCTTGGGCCATGAGGGTCTTCTCCGTGCCCTCCGAAATATCCGACATGTGTTCGTCGTTCTCGGAATCCAGGCGACACTCGTGCATGGACTGGGCCATGACTACGTCTGGTTCCACCGTGATCTGGACGATGGGGATCAGGTCTTTGGGTACCACAGAATCAGGGGAGGCCTTTGGGAACAGAAGGGCCCTGTCTTCAGTGGCCAGGTATGGTCCAGTGGCGTTCTTTTGGAAGCCACGCACCCACTTGCGTAGCTTATCCCGAGAAGCGTCCCTGACCTCCTCTGAGGGAGGGTTATGAAAGGCATCGACTAGGCGATCCTGGCAGACCATACAGTTCTGCGGGTGCCAGAACTTCAGATCCCCTTTCTTGTTGGCACAAGGGGCGTGGGTCCTACACGCCGTATGCCCGTAGAAGTGCGGGCGCTTCACTGCACAGAAGTCGTGGTCACACTTCATCTGCTCCTCCTGTAAAAGAAAGAGAATATGAGTATGGGGAGGGTCATAAGAATGACTCTTAAACTAAAGTTAAATATTAATCATTAATTTTAACTTGACAATAGGTGTGATGCACAGAGGAAGGGCTGAGATAGGATAGGTACATACTCCGTGTATCTCGCCCGGCTGGTTACCGTAACCTTCATCCATGGACAATCCGAAATGACCGAAGGCACAGGATAGAATTCAATATAGAATGCCCGTAGGGCAGTGAGAATTCTATTGGAAATTGTCAAAGATATAAGGCTGGGACTGAGGCCACTCAGTTCCAGAATAGGGGACTAGAAGATCCCATAGGGTAACGGTTTCCGGCAACCAGCCGTACTAAGATACACACAGCATGCTGGAAATCTGTGATATGCAAGAAGACAGCATGATTACTAATAGAACGGTAATAAAATACCGATCCCCTTACGTAAACAAGTCATCTGGTTGCAGTGTAGGGCTATCAATATCAGATGATAGCTAGTAGAAGGGGGTGCAAGTCGTCTTGACGCCTCCGGAAGGCTCCGGCAGACCGCCGGCACACCGGAGGCCGCTCCAGCAGAGTTTCTGGCATTAGGGAAGACAATATAGAAGACAAGAGTAATACCAGGGTGGCGGCCCACGCCGGCGGGGGAGTAGCAGCCCCGGCAGCCAGAGGTTGCCGGCTTGGTGACAGGAACAAGGATGGTTATAGCAGAACCGGACTGCCGGCGGCGGATGCCGGCACTCCGGGGGCCGGCCGGTGGACGGACGACCAAGGTATGAGGAAAGAGGGAAGGCCATCGGCTGGAAGCCGGCGGCAGGCGCCAGTCCCCCGGCACACGGAGGACTGGCGGCCCAGGGGGTAAGGGATAAGTCACCAAGGTAGGAGGTGGGTATCACCGACAGTGGAGGCGGCGAGGGACCGGCACCAGGATAGTGAAAGAGACAGAAGGAGGGATGTAGGGGTCCGGCCACGGACCCCCAGACATCCCACCTGAGTGGGTGTACCCATGATAGAGGCTAACCCTATCACCCAGAAGCAGGGGCCGCAGAGGACCGGGAGCTAAGGTAGCCCAAGGGAGGGCTAGGGGACACCCAAGAGCGGGGGGGGGGGGGGGAACCCCTGCAGACAGAACGCATCCAGTGGCTAACCCCATAGGACACTATGAAGGGTATATGTACCAGAGCGGACTGCACACAGGAGCTCAAGGTAGCCCTATCACTCCACCCTAAGGAGGAGTTGTAGGACAGGGGACAGATGGGTATAGACTAACCTAAGTATAGGCTAGGCCATACAAGAGATAGGTGGGGAGGGGAGAAGAGAAGGGTCTTCCGCGGAGGAGGTTCTGTATCAGAGCGGCCACTGAGGAAGGGAGGACACTCCCTAGCCTAAGGTAAGGCAGCTTGTCTGAAAACGGTGCATGGGTATCGTTTCAGCAAGGAACAGAACTAACCCCTCCAAAACCTAACCTAGAGCAGGGATGTTACATCCTGAACTAGGAAGGATGGAAGACGTATCGCTATTGCAGGAAAGGTCGGAGACCTAGCCCCAGCAATAGAGGAAGGACTAGCCGTTCCTCATTCTCGGACGCAACCCTAAGGGGGGATCATTCCCTTGGGGAGGACAGAGAGGCGATATAATACTCTGCTATGAGCTTGATCCCCTTACGTGGTAGGGGGAGCAAGGCTACACAGAGGGGATGCCCTAAGGCAGGGGATGAAGGAAGCATATAGGGGTCCTACTTGTAGGTTAGGTTAGAAAGACACACTATCTGACCTGTCCCTTATATGGTCCCTGAAGGCGAAAACACTTGCATCACAGTCAATAGTATTGTAAAATAATGCCACTATCTTCATAAGTAAGCCTAGGATCACTGAAAAATATCATGCATGAACACTGATATAGGCGCTCTGGCCTGGGGGCTATAGTAGCCAACTGGTATGGGGTCAGTCGATGACTGATAATAAAGCGTCAAAACATGATATAAAAGTTCCTAGCTATGAAGACTAAATAACTAATAGTATCGATTAGTTAATGAGGCCGGAAAACGCTGTTGAGGCTAACTAAATAAGGCATGCAGAACAACAGTGACGCCATAAAATGGCCGGTCCGGTCGAGGCACAGCTCTGCCAAAAAACATCAAATATCTCGAAAAGTAAAATTTACTTTACGGTCAGAGCTTAATTAAACAATACTGGAACCTTGTACTCAACTTTCCAGAAGAAGGCGAGGCCGAAGGTAGCGACATGACGAAGATGCGGGTTGATGAAAAGAGCGTAGGGAAAATCCGTCTAAGATAGGCAAGCTACTAGCAGAAGGATGAGGACGGACGTGACGTCATTTGGCAATGGCGCCCGTTTGTTTACGTCTCGAGTACCAAAAGTAGCCACGAACGAGATTAGCTGTGGAAAGGCTCCCAGCTATTCTCCGCCCCTACACACCGAAGTGTTAACTCTGTTTAGGGTGTAGATAGCTATGTGGCGCGTTAATACATGCGTCTCCTGTTGATATACGATGTCTTAAAAGGGAAACCTTTAGGATACTCGCTCCAGAAGTTAGAATTCTGTGATAACCTGTGGTTAAATTCTCTGGGAATATCTAGTAGTTATATACCCAAGGAAGCTACCAAAAAGGAACCTTCCATCAGGACGCCATGGCTTGAGCCCAAAAATATATATATATATATATATATATATATATATATATATATATATATATGTATCTATTTACATATATGTATATATATATATGTATGTATGTACAGTGTGTATATATATATATATATATATATATATATATATATATATATATATATATATATATATATATATGGATAAATATCAACACAACATCGTGTTCAAATAGAAATAAATTTCTACCTCATACTTGGGATCGAACGCTGGCCCCTTCTAATGAAAGGCCAGGTCGAAACCAACCATGCCACGAGAGACCATAAAAGAAATCGGAACCTAACGGCTAATCAGCTGTTCTAGGATTTACCTGGCGAGACATCAGTCTCTTACCAGCTAAAGACTGATGTCTCGCCAGGTAAATCCTAGAACAGCTGATTAGCCGTTAGGTTCCGATTTCTTTTATGGTCTCTTGTGGCATGGTTGGTTTCGACCTGGCCTTTCATTAGAAGGGGCCAGCGTTGGATCCCAAGTATGAGGTAGAAATATATATATATATATATATATGTATATATATATATATATATGTATATATATATATATATATATATATATATATATATATATATATGTATATATATATATATATGTATATATATATATATATATATATATATATATATATATATATATATATATATATATATATATATATATATACAGTATATTGCAAATGGCAGTATTCTTTAAATTGGAATCAGACTGAGATAGATCATACGTTTTGTCAGCTAAAAATATATTCAAACCCTAACCTTTTTTTATATTTGATTTCTATTCAGGTTCCTAAACTTTTTTTTTTCGTAACATCATTTTCATTCCATCTCTTTATGATATTGGTATCTACAGCTTAAATATAGCAATTGCAAAATGAACCACATTATATACAGTAGATTTGAAGAACAAAAATAAGAATATATATCCTTAAATATTTATTACAGTTATTTCCTTAGAAAGGTATCATTCAAATACAATAAAGTGTCAACTCAAATATTATAAAAACCTGTTGCCAGTGTTTTGAGTGAAGTCACTTTCCACAAAGTATTTTTCTGAGAAGCCAATTGAGTGAAGTTCATGTAAAGTGGTGCAATAAGAGCGCATGTTAGATTCGACGACTTACTACTAATAGACTTCGCCAACAGGTATTCGGAAGAGCGTTTCAAACAAATATTAGTGTGAAGCATTTGACAAAGATCATTCAAAGAAATATAACCATTAAACACCGTCTATCACGAAATAAATATAAATTCAACTTTACAATACTGTTCAAGTGCAAAAATATACATAAAGAATGTATATCAAGAGGTTGACAATGATTATCAAAAGAAATATAATCTCTAACTACAAAGAATTGTACTGAAAATGATGAGACGATTTCTGTTTCAAATTCCACTGTCATATAGAAAAAAAATTCTTCGCTAAATTGAGACGGTATGATTCGGGAATAACCATGTCCACTACTGTCCGAGGAGGAGGGATGAATTCCTTTGTTCTTGTCCCTATCCTTGATACTACTTCATCCGAAACCCAAACTGCTGAGTCCTGATGTCTGCATCGGGGTGGATCGTATGTCTTTTCGGCAGCGATCACAAATTTATCATTAATCTTTTTCGCGTCAACTTTCACTGAATCACAATTATGCCATTGCTTACCAATTCCGTGCAATTATTGCCATTTCTGTAAAGTTGTCTTTAATCGTCCTTAGCAGTTATATGCCTAACGTATTATAGTGCTTAGAGGCTTTGTTCTTTCTATATATAAATCAATTATAACTTACTTTGTCTCGTCCTCACTTTAACAAAATGATTTCCCTGGTGGGTAAATGTATAAGAACTTCCTATAAAATAAAAAAAACTGATGAATCACATGTCTTACTATGTGAAAAACTGTATTCTATTGATTTAAAAATGCTAAATTTTAGTTTCCTGCTAAATAGCATGATTATCTTATCAATTTTAGTCACTTATACTGCTCATTGTTTAGACTGCTAGTCGCTCAAATAATTCCGCTGAAAATGACCATCACTTAAAGAGTATCGTTCAAAACTACTTCACTGAAAGGGACTTCGTCGTGCGTATAGAACCCTGAAAACCTACCTTTTTGCACAACTGATTTCAGTGCAGGTTCCTCAACTTCATAGGTATTATCATCACAAGTCTGACTAGTAGAGACAATAGTTTTTGGACTATCATCAACAACTGAAATATAACAATGAAAAAATCAATTACAATATATACAACAGACCTTAAGAATAAAAACAAAATATACAAACATTAATTGTTTTGTCAACTGGAAACATTTTGAAAGCCTACTTTCGTTTGCGGATGATTCATGTTCAGTTTTCCCAACTTTATGATCCTCATCAAGACCACTCTGACTGTTGACCGCAGTAGTATTTGTAGTAGGGCTATCATCAACAGCTGTAATATAACAACAATCAAATCAACCACAAAATTCATGGTCTGGGCAATATTGATTGGATGTCCACTAACCTGGGGTCAATCATTGGGGAAAACATAGTTTTTAGAGTATAATTATTATTTTGATACTTTTTGTTGGTTCCATTGCTAATATAACTGGAGCATAAGCTTTTCAACCTCAAAGGACTTCTTACCACCTCTTCTACCCTCCCTTCGTGGAACCCCTTGGCAAAGGAACTTAGAGCAACTTCAAGAATCAAAACTGCACACAAGAAATATCATAAAATGACAGCTGGGAATGTTGCTGTTTCAATTTCTATGAAATTCAATGTTATCAACTCACGCTTTTTGGGTTGTTTTAATTGAAAATTTGGGAAAACCTACAGCCAGAATTCATCACCTTGAAAGCACTAATAGAGAGTAATAATTCCAAGACTAGTAATTCCTAAATTCACTGTTACAAGTTTTACGAAAATTAACTTTGGCCTAAAGAGCCAGGCCTACTAAAAATATGTTGATAACCCTTCAAAAACCCTGATAATTCTATTCTTCAATTACCAATATGAGAATTAAAAATTTGGAAAAGAACCTATATAGTACAAAAAGACCGAAATACCTCAGCCATTGTAACATCTACAACTAGTAGCAAACTGAAAATTCTTCACGTTTTATCTTTATTTGCATTTTCTACTTCTATTTATCGCTTTTATTATTTATTTTAGTTTTCCTCTTCTGTTTTCCAGTTCTTATCATTTTATCCTATGCTTGTTTTAATTGAGCTTTCTTCTTTTCTATAATTTTATTGGTCAACAATCTATGCCTGTGACTTCAGCACAGATGTTTGTATAAAATGTTGGATGGTTTCCATTTCATTCCAAATCATATTCAAGGTTGAATCATTTAGTAATTCTGCATGTAAGTTCCATATTAGAGTTCATATCAATTTTATTTACACCTCTCAGCCTAATTACGAATCAGTATTAGTTAGGAATTTCAAGATCCAATACAGAACATTTTCTTCCAATTTCAATCAATAATTGTATATGCCTGATAGTTAGGCTTTGCTTGCAAGTATATTTTGTTGGAGCTGCAAGATTACTTCTTGTATTTTTGTAGACAACCTTCAAGACCTATACTTTTAAAGAGATATACCATTTCCGATTTGACGAGGCACCTTATGCTTGCATGGGCATGTCTACTGGGTGTGTCATTTGTTTGTGATCCCTTGGGTGATATAAAGGAGCTTCCAATAAGGGTTTTAAGGCATTTCATGGGGTTACCTTACAGAAAGGCACTATCAATTATCAAGCAAAAGAGATGTCCTATGGGTGTTGCTTAATTGTATATATATATATATATATATATATATATATATATATATATATATATATATATATATATATATATATATAGATATATATATATATATATATATATATATATATATATATATATATTATATATATATATATATCTTACTTATAACCGTAATCGAACTATTTACAAAGGTCTCCATTAATGATGTACAAGGTTTCTTCAGGGGAAAATTAATCCCCTATGGTGATCACTTCCCCCTCGGTATTGAAAAAACAATTAAGTTAATTAAACTAAGTGTGTCAAATAACATATTCTCTTTCAATGGAAATTTTTCCAAAAAAAAAAAATTTGGTTGTAGTATGGGCTGCCCGTTATCTCCAATTTTAGCCAATCTCTACATGGAATACTTTGAAACAGAAATTTTAACAACAATTAAACCTACGAACATGATATTTTCACATATTGGGATGATAGCTGGGGAGATATTAATATATTTTTCAATAATCTAAATTCCCTAGTCCCTAGCATAAAATTTAAAACTGAATGGGAAAAAGATGGAAAATTAGCTTTTTTGGACATACTAATTATAAGGGAATCGTCAGGGTACAATTTCACTGCGTCTAGAAAACCAACTTTCTCTATTTCCTATATTCATTTCTTTAGTTATCACGACATTTCTGTAAAAATTGGAGTAACTTGTAATCTATTTCTTAGAGGTTTGAGAATCTGTTCCCAAGCCTACCTAAGTAGAGAATTTGAAATCCCTCGTAAACAACTCGCCCAGCTATTCTACCCGACGTACGTCATAGAAAAGGCCATCAACAAAGCCAACACTATATATCACAAAGATCATGATGTTACTAACCAAAGAGATTTTAAAAATAAGATAAAGCTCCCATATATAGAAGGTATTAAAAATATAACAAATAATATTAAAACTGAGAACCACTTTGTTTTTTCATATCCCAAGACCATAGGAAGTGCCTTTATTATTTATCAAAATAAAAGAGATATACATTCCGGCGTTTATAAAATACCATGTGGGGATTGTGAAAAAGTCTACGTTGGGCAAACGGGCTGTTCGCTATCTCAAAGATTATCAGAACACAAAAGATCTGTTAGATATGGCTATGGAAACTCGGGGATTTTCGTTCATCTCAGAAATTTAGGGCACCAGATTAACTAGAGTGAGTCGTTTTTTGCTTTTTAAGAGTACCTGTCAGTACAGAAGGAAAATCCTGGAATCAGTCATCATAAATCAATCAAACACGATGAACCTATCCGGTGGCCAATACTCTTCTCAATCCTATCATTAAGAAGATAATCCACGGACACTGACCACCAGATATGCATCAGAGGTCAAGACATCCTTAGAGCGGCTCAACAATACGAAGACGCACCTAGATGTAATTACAGTAAATTTGGCTAATCGTTCCAGCAATTATAACAACTGTAAAAACAATTGGAAACACCCTTTTGCTTTCCTATATAAACCGTCACTCTCCACTGTATTCCTCATTTTTACTTTACATCCTGAAGAGGGCCAATGTTTACTGGCCGAAATATAGTGATTTATTTATATTTCCTGTGTTTCTTTTATGTGCCTTTTTGAAATAACAAACACACACATATATATATATATATATATATATATATATATATATATATATATATATATATATATATAAGAACATGTCCCTACCAGAGATTCTATGATGAACTAGCTTCCTGCCCCCCTGGCAGGGAAGTCCTGGTGGACAATAGGAACATCTCAAAGCGATCATTGAAGAGCTACTCACCCGGTGGAGAGATCATGCTGGACTCGGAGACAAGACAAAGGTTAATATTCGGGTAGGAATATTATCAAGCATAAGTAAGTATATAAAATAATTACTACTCCCCTGGAGGAGAGATCATGCTGGTCTCGGAGACAGGACAAAGGTTAATATTCGGGTAGGAATATTATCAAGGCATGAGTGAGTATATAACATAATTACTTATATTATTCTTTTTGATCATCATTAAAGAGGTAAATGAAACTATAACAATCGTATATTTCTTGATAAGGAATAGGAGCGAAAGGAGACGCACATGGAAATAAAATAGACATTTTATTTTTAGGATTGCAGATCATTATGGAAGTAATTACAATAATGATTATAGAATTTATTTACAATAATAAAGAGTAATGTACATAGAAATGAAAGACGGTAATCTTGATTCTGAAAAGAAAAGTTTGCTTTTTAGAAACAAGTTCCAGAGGAACACCAGTCTTTTAAAATTCAAAGAAAACACTCCATACCCTAGGGCATGTGGCACTCATGTAAAGTCTATGACATTTCACCTTGGTAAAGAACAGTCCATTAGAAACACCAAGTGTCCATTAAATCACTATGTATCACAATAGGGTCAACACAGGCACCCGTAGAGTTAGAGTCCCAAGTAACTCACTGTTCTAAGCAGATTTAAACAGCAAGTTTCATAACACTACCTGCAGCTACCACGAAATGCTTTACTTCATGCACTTGTTTTGCGTAGTGCTTGAAGAAAACGCGCGATGATTTCCAGCCTGTAAAGCTCTAGAGGCTTTCAAAATCCATACTCTGGAAGAAGTTCAGAGAAGAAGCGACTTTTCTGGGATCGTGACCTGCGGGTGTACTGTCAGGATCCGCTCTGCGAATGAAGTAGGTGATTTTTGCTCTTAGTTGTTTCAGTGACAGGTCGCTACCCGATGTTTCTCCTTTGAAGAGTTGTCCTCCACCAAAGTCTGAAGTTCTTCGAAGATAGACCTTAAGACTCTCCACTGGGCATAGAGAGACATCTTCCTTCAGGGGGCAGATTCTCCAAGGGCCCCATCTCTTGGTGGGTAGTTCATTCTTAGCGAGAAACGTCAGATCGGGGAAGAGGGTAAGATCTCCTGTCTCAGCGAACAGGATATGACCCTCTTCTCTAGATAATGCCACTATTTCACTGACTCCGGCTCCCGAGGCGAGAGCAAAAAGGAAGATAACTTTTTGAGTCAGGTCTTTCAGAGGGCACGAATCGTTGTCCAGGCTAGAAGCAAAATGGAGCACCTTGTCCAGGGACCAGGAGATAGGTTTTAGTGGGGGTGCTGGGCGTAGTCTAGCGCATGCCTTTGGCAGTTTATTGAAGATATCGCTGGACAGATCAATCTGGAAGGCGTATAGGAGTGGTCTAGTCAAAGCCGATTTACAAGTGGAAATCGTGTTGGCCGCTAAGCCTTGTCCATGAAGGTGAATGAAGAAGGACATGCAAAAATCAGGGGTGATTTCCGTAGGATTTTTTGCCTTGACGAAGGAGACCCACTTTCTCCAGGAAGATTCATACTGCCGTCTGGTAGACTCAGTCTTGTACTCCTCAACGAAGTCTAAGCTTTTCTTCGAGATCCCAAACCTTTTCTTTGCGGCTCAGGAGAGAAAATCATGAGATGAAGGTCCCTGACTTTCAGTGATGAAGCAAAGACAGTCGACTTCTGTACTTGCTGAGAGAGGACTGGGCCCGGTAGGGGGATCAGCATGGGCTGCAGCTCCAGGACCAGGGGATACCAATTGCTCCGGGGCCACTTGGAAGCCACTAGGGCCGCTGTCCCTTTGAAGGTTCTCAGTTTGGATAGGACTTTCAGCAGAAGGTTGGGAGGAGGGAACAGGTATATCCTGGACCATCTATTCTAATCCACGGACATGGCATCCACTGCTTCTGCCTTGGGGTCCTCGTACGGGGCCACATATCGAGGAAGTTGATTGTTGTCGCTCGTTGCGAAGAGATCGATCTGAAGTTCCGGGACTTGGTGAGAGATGAAGGAGAATGATCTTGTGTCTAGAGACCATTCCGACTCTATTGGCTTTCTCCTTGATAGAGCGTCCGCCGGCACGTTGCGGAATCCTTGTAGGTGAACTGCAGACAGGTGCCATTTCTTCCTCTCTGCCAAACGAAAGATCGGGAGAAGCACCTGATTTATTTGGGGCGATCTCGAGCCCTGACGATTGAGACATCTGACTACCACTGAGTTGTCCAGAGTCAGACGGATGTGGATCGAGGGAGGCAGGGAGAGTTTCTTCAGGGTGAGAAGAACCACCATGGCCTCCAAGATGTTGATGTGGAACGTCTTGAATAGGGGAGACCATGTTCCTTGAACCTGTTGTTGGTGGGAGTGACCTCCCCAACCCTCCAGTGAAGCGTCCGTGTGATTGTTGATCGATGGAGGCGGGTGTTGAAGAAGGATGGACCTTTTCAGGCCCTTTGCTTCTGACCACGGCTTTAAAAGTAAGCGAAGTCTGTTCGGAAGCCGTCTCTTGAGGTCTCTTCGAGCGATGGATGCGAATCATCTCCAGACTCCCGTGGCATCCTTTAGCTGTGTGCGAAGCACTGGGTTTGTCACAGAGGCGAACTGTAGAGAGCCGAGAACTTGTTCCTGTTGTCGTCTTGAGATCCGTTTGGATTTTAGAAGCCTTCTGACAGACCCTGCTATTTCCTTCCTTTTCTTCTGTGGAATGGAAAGGCGGTGTAACTAAAGGTCCCAATGGATTCCCAACCATTGGAACTTCTGAGCTAGAGAGAGGCGAGATTTTTCTGCGTTTATCTTGAAGCCCAGATGCTCTAGGAACTGGTTGACTTTGTTGCAGGCTCTCAGACAATCTTCGGGCGATGTCGACCAGACTAGCCAGTCGTCTAGGTAGGCCATCACTTGGACGCCCCGAAGACGTAGCTGTTGGACGATTGCATCTGCCAGCTTGGTGAAGATCCGTGGAGCCACATTGAGCCCGAAGGGCATGGCCCTGAAGGCGTAACTTTTCCTTTGGAGTCGAAATCCTAGGTAGGAGGAAGCGTAGTGATTCATTGGAATGTGCCAGTAGGCATCCGTCAGGTCTATGGAGACCGTGTAGGCCCTGTGAGGCAGAAGGGTCCTTATTTGTTGCAGAGTCAGCATCTTGAATTTGTTGTTCGTAATGAACTTGTTGAGGGGGGGGACAAGTCTAGAATGACTCTGACTCTGAGTCTCACTTGGAACCTGATTGACTTTACCCTCCAGATCACCTTCTTGTTCAAGAGTTCTAGGACATATTCTTCCAGGAGGGGGGTTGACTGTTGGAAGAATTGCTGGAAGGATGGGGGTGGTTGAACCCAGCTCCAGCCCAGTCCTTTCTTGACGATGCTGTGTGCCCAGGGATCGAAGGTCCAACGATCCTGGAATTGGCGAAGTCTTCCTCCCACCGGAAGCACTTCATTGCTTCTGGTGTCCCGAGGGTTTGCCACCTCGGCCGCTAGCTCCCCTTCCTCCTCTGCCTCTGGAAGGACGGCGAGAAGAATCTCTGCCGGAGCCTCTGCCTGAGCCCCTACCTTTGGGACGAAAGGTAGTCGAGTGTTGCTCATAGGCAGGGGTGAAGACCGGTGACTGCGACACCACCGGCTGGGGGACCAATTGAAAGGTCTGTTGTGGCTGCGTAGCCACTTGGGGAGTAGCGGGGCCCAGAAACTGTCGTCTCGGCTGACGTTGCTGGGGTCTGGGTTTCGAGGATTTCCTCTTAGGCTGAGGGCCATCGTCCTGAGAGGACTTCCTCTTTCGGGACATGCCCCACTTATGGAGAAGGTTCCTGTTCTCCGTAGCAGCTTTGTCCACTATCTCTTTCACCAAGGTAGAGGGGAAGAGATGTTTGCCCCAGATATTGGAGGAAATCAGTCTCAGGGGTTCGTGTTTCACCGTTGCACTGGCGAAAACGAATTCCCTACAGGCTCTGCGAGCCCTAGCGAAACTGTATAGGTCCTTAGTCACGGTCGCCAGGTGCAACTTAGCAAGGACCATGTAAAAGTCCGGGACTCTGGTGTCCCCGGGCATGAGTTCTAGCTGTACCTGATGGGACAGCGAAGCGGCGAGTCTCTCCTTTGTATCCTGTCCCCAACGAAGGAGGTGATCGTTCAGCCGTGGGAGGTCCTCGTTTAATTGACGACCGGCCACATCAGGTTCTAGTTTTCCTACCGTGAAGGTCGACTGGATGTCTTTCCAGTGCCTATCATCGGGGGGAACAGTAAGGGAAAAGGGTCTGCACTCCTCCAGTGCAGGGCAAGGCTTCCCTTCCTCCACAGCCTTCATGACCGCTTGGAAGGCCTTTTCAATGAAGGGGAAGGTAGCAGTAGCTGGAGCAACGAAGGTTGGATGCTTCTTACTCAGCGCTGGCATCTTGGAGTTTGTGAAACCCCGGCTCTTCACTACCTGAGCTAGCATAGCTTGGGCCTTCGCGAGATCGAACACAATCACTTCCTTCGGTTCGGTCTCTTCTTTTGAGGCTGGTTCGGACCTGAGCCGGACGTAACAGTCCGGATAAGCCTCGAAATTCGGGAAGAACTCCACTTCTTCCAACAAAATAGAGCCAACCCTTTCACTAATGTAGATCTTGCCAGTAGTGATTGGCATATGCTCGGCGTATCTCCAAGGGTTAGCTTCCGAGCAGGTGGGGAGGTTCTTAACCGAAATCTTCTTTGGTTGTTTGAAGCCGACAAGAGTCGTCCGGAATTGTTCCTGAGTCTCTCGCAGCTTCTTGTCCATGAGGGCTTCAAGCATTCTGAAGACCTCTTGAGTGGCCGATGGAAGAGGGTCCGGGGTGGCAGAAGTTGAAGGAACAGGTTCCTCGGACGGTGCTGGAGTTGCTGGGGGAACAGGAGCGACCTCGTTCTCCGAGTCAGGGTATTCCACCTGATCTTCCTCATAGTCGAGCTCCTCGCCCATGAGGTTCTTCTCCGTCTCTTCCGACACCTCCGACATACGTTCCACGTTGTCGGAATCAAGATGGCACTCACGCATGGACTGTGCCATGACGACGTCGGGTTCGACCACAATCTGGATGGTGGGAATTTGTTCTCGAGGGACCACCGAGTCCTTGGAAAAAGCAAAGCCCTCAAGTCTTCATTGGGAAGATACGGTCCAGTGGCGTTCTTTTGGAAGCCACGCACCCATTTGCGTAGCTTCTCTCTAGCGATGTCCCTTACCTCCGTGGTAGGAGGATCGTCGAACGCCTCGACCAGAAGACTCTTGCAGACTGAACAGTTCTGCGGGTCCCAAAATTTAAGGTCGCCTTTCTTGGCGGCGTAAGGGGCATGTGCCCGTAGAAGTCAGGGCGTTTCACTCCACAGAAGTTGCTTTCGCACTTCATATACTCCTCCTGTAAAAGAAAGAGATCATGAGTACATGGAAGGCATAAGAATGACTTACATTACTCTAAAATTAAGAATAACTTAATCTATAATAGCATATTAATGTTCAAGATTGATGAGCGGGAAAGAAAGTAGATAGACATACTTGTGAATCCCGCCCAGCCGGTTACCGTAACCTTATACGTAGACAATTCCTTTGGACCTGAGGGTCACAAATGAGGGAAATCCGTATGGATGAGCCAAGCTAGGCTTTTAAAAAGGAACTGTCCGCAGAGTGTACCAGGATCTGAGACCACTCAGAGCCTTGGGGGAGAGGGGAAACTAGGATAAACCCCTTAGTGAATGTAGGTTCCGGCAATCGACTGCACTGAGATACACAGAATATGCTGGAATTGTTGTAATATGCAATCAAACGGCATAGCCACTATTTTAGTTGGTATAACAATACCTATAAGGAGGTGGCCAGGCTATCTGGCTGCATCATATTGACTGACGGCATGTTGCCGGCAGCCAGGGAAGGGGTATATGTCCCTTAGCGTCTCATGAGGGGGCGCCGGAGGCCAGTCCTGCAGGGTGGAAAACATCAAGGCAGACACACTGAGCACCCGAGATGGATAATACCACAGTGGCGACTGCCGGCACAGCGGCGGATTGCCGGCAGAGGCGGCAGGCTCCGGCAGCCGGAGGCTGACGGCATGGTGAGCCTTAGTTCAATTCATAAGAGAGATATATATATAAGGGTGGATACCTAGTTTGCCGGCAATCAATGCCGGCATGTGGGCGGCAGACTCCGAAAGTCGGCCGGTTGTTGCTAGGTAAATATAAGGGGTGGGACGTCGGCGGTATGTCGACGGAAGGCGGCAGCCTCTGGCACTCGGTAGGCTGACGTCTTAGAGGGGGAAGGCATCTTATGAATAAAGGTCACCTGAGGTAGTGGTGGTTATCGCCGGCAGTAGAGACGGCAAGGGACCGGCACCAAGATAGAGAGAGAAAAAGGTAAGGAGGGATGGAAGGGGTAATATCCTATACCCCTCCGGCATCCCCCCGGAGAGAGTGCACTTATGATAGGAGTACTGTAGATACTCCTAACATCCAGCGGCAGTGGGCTGGCAGACGGCCGAGAGCCTGAGGTAACCCAAGGGAGGGATAGAGGGCACTTAAAGAGGGGGAATCCCCCGCCGGCAGGACCGCCGCCGGCAACCACCCTTATAGAACGCTATGAAGGGTATGTGTACCAGAGTGGCCAGCTCAGCAGGAGAACAAGGCTAGCCCTACCACTCCACCCAAGGGAGGAGTTGTAGGACCAAGGACAGGGGTGTGTAGGCAGGCCTACACCAAAGGGATAGAGTGGGGAGGGAGAAGTAGGGGTTTTCCTAAATGGGTAGACACTGTATGAGAGCGGCCACCAAGGCAAGGGAGGACGCTCCCTAACCTAGGATAGGTAGCCCAGATCAAGTACAGTACTAATGTACTGTCCCAAACTATAATAAGACAGAGTCTACCCCCAGAGCTTAACCTAGATTAGGAGGACTAACTCCTAGGCTAGGAAAGTCTGAAAGACACATCGCTAGTTGCAGGGAGGAAGGGTAACCCAACCAAGTGCAACTGGAGAAAGGGCAGAGCCCTTCCTAAGGTCTCAGGCATGACCCTAAGGGGGGGTCATTCCCTTAGGGTAGGCGATAAATACTCTGAGTGTAGACAAGATCTACCTATATAGAAGGGAAAGCAAGTCTACCCAGAGGGAATTACCCACAGGTAGGGGGAATAGGGAGCATACAAGGGTTCCTACATTAGGTTAGGAGGGGGTTGGTACACAACCAACTCAGTCCCTTGTATGGTCCCCGAAGGCGAAAACACTTACATCACAGTAACTAGTATGTTTAATAATGCCAAAATCTTCATGACTTAACTTAAGAACTCTAATATATATCATGCATGAAAAAGAGCACTGGGCTGTCAAGCCCAGGGGCTAAGCTAGCGATCTAGTATGGGGTCGAACAGCGACCGTTGTCTGATGAGCGCTAATACACGATATAATGATTTCCTAGCTATGAAGACTAAATAACTAAAAATATTAATTAGTTAAAGGACCGGAGAAGGCTGTTCTGGCTAACTAAATAAGGCATGCAACGTGAACAGTGATGCCGTCATGGCGCGTCTGGCATCGGCACAGCTCCGCCACAAAACACGATATTTTAAGAAAATTAGAAGTTACTTTACGGCCAGAGCTTATTTAAACAATACTAGGACCTGGTACTCAACTTTCCAGAGGAAGGCGAGGCTGAAGGCTGCGACATTACGGCGATGTAAGCAGATAAAGGTGTCACTTGGAAAAAATCCGACTTAGCGTAGAAGCTACAGGCGAAAGGATGGGGACGGACGTGACATCATTTAGCAATGGCGCCCGTTTGTTTACGTCTCGAGTACCAAAAGTAGCCACGGATGAGAGTAACTTTGGAACGGCTCCTTAGTTACTCAGCCACCTTTCCATATCGAAGTATTAACTCTAAATGGGGTGCAGATAGCTATGTGGCGTGTTCATACATGCGTCCCCTGTTGATATACGATATCCTAGAGGGAAACCTTTAGGGTACTCGCACCAAAAGTTAGAATTCTGTGATAACCTTTAGTTTAATTCTCTGGGAATATCCACTGTAGTTAAATATACCCTATGAAGCTACTGAAGGAACCTACCATCAGGACATCATGGCTTGAGCCCAAATATATATATATATATATATATATATATATATATATATATATATATATATATATATAAAATCTATTTTTGGGTGAGATGGCCATGTCATAAAGAAAATTACTCTTCAGCCCAGAGTACTGTGGCATAGGACTAGTCTTTTAGTCGTAAGGAGAAGATGGTATCCTATCATAACTTCAAGTGCGGCTAATGAGGGCTAACCTCCATTGCCGGCCTCCTAGCCGGCAGGGGAATGATAGTATCCTACAACCCATTTGCCTTGCCGGCAGGTCACCGACATGAGACTAAATACTCTGAGATTCTGACTAAATGCCAAACCCCGATGGTATACCACAACCAACGGTTAAGGGAAGAGGCAGGACAAACCCTAAGTTAGCCATGTCTGAATAAAATTCAAGGGTTGTAGCCTGAGGCTATACTCAGAGGGAAAGAGATTACCCTTAAGTCTCCGAAGAGATGTGTAATGTTTCATAACATTATAGGAGGTATCAGTCTCCACTGAATGAAAACAAAACACGAGGGTAACCGGGGAAAGTCTGAACGTATAGTAAAACGTTTAGGTAAGGTTACCTAGGCTATACGAGATCTTGGTTACCTAAATCACCGAAACTCTAACTATATGATCGACAGAGAAAAGGGAAACAAAAATTATGCACATCATCAAAACTTTACAAGAGTAATTGCCTAAATAGCTAAATAATTAAAATAATTAAATAAAGCTATTAAAAACTGGAAGTCGGTCTGCTATCTAAATAACACATGCCTAACGAACGACGGCGCCATGGCGCCTCCAGTAACTGGCCTAGCTCTTAAACACAATAAAATACTCTAATTTCATTGTGAAACAAGAGCTAAAATATACTCATAGTAAAGACCCGATACTCAACTTTTCAGAGGCGGAAGATGATGGAGAAAGCATAATAATAATCCTGTAAAACGATCGAAAAGTTAGATCACCAGGAAATATCACCGAGCGAGATCGCTACAAAAAAAGGAGTGTCCGCCATCGTGGGAATGGCGCTGTTGTATTCCCAATAGTATTACGAGAGCGGGGAGAGCCTTTGGACGGCTCCCTTTTGCCACATCCTCCTCGAAGCCAAAACGCTGTTTGGGGTGCAGATTGCTATGGAGGCGTGTCAAGAATGCGTCCGCTGATATTATGCGATATCCTTTGGAGAAATTTTTAAGGATATTCGTGCCAGGAGTTAGAATTCTGGATACCTAAAGGTAAAATTCTCTGGGAATATCACTGTAGTACATATATCCCTTAGGAAGCTACTTTAAGGAACTTCCATCACGACGACCTGGCTTGAGCCCAAATATATATATATATATATATATATATATATATATATATATATATACACACATATATATATGTATATATATATATATATATATATATATATATATATACACACATGTGTATAGATATACATATATATATATATATATATATATATATATATATATATATTTATATATATATATATATATACTGTATATAAACATATATATACACTGTTTATAAACATATATATATATATATATATATATATATATATATATATATATATATATATATATGACAGTATTCTTTAAAATGGAATCAGAATGAGATATATCAAGAGTTTTGTCAGCTAAAAATATTTTCAAAGCCTAATCTTTTGTATATTTAAATTCTGTCCAGGTTCCTGAACTTTTTTGTAACATCATCTGAAGACATTCTGTTTATGACAGTAGTATCTACAGATTAAATACAACAATTGCAAAATTGATCACAATATATATATATATATATATATATATATATATATATATATATATATATATATATATATATATATATATATATATATACATATATATATATATATACATATATATATATATATATATATATATTGATAAAAAAAAATAAGACTATATATCCTAAATATTTATTACAGTTAGTTTAATTCTTTAGAAAGGTATAATAAAATAAAATACATTGTCAACACAAATATTTCAAAAGCCTACCTTTTTGCACAGCTGATTTCAGTGCAGGTTCCTGAACTTCATAAGTATTATCATCACTATTCTGACTGGTGGAGACAATAGTTTTTGGACTATCACCAACAACTGAAATATAACAATGGCAAATCAACTACAATATATACAACAGATCTAAAGAACAAAAACACACAATATACACTCATTAAATGTTTTGTCAACTAAAAACATTTTGAGAGCCTACTTTCGTTTATAGATGATTCATGTTTAGTTTCCCCAACTTTATGATCCTCATCAAGACCACTCTGATTGTTGATAGCAGTAGTATTTGTAGTAGGCGTATCATCAACAGCTGAAATATAACAATAGTCATATTAACAACAAAATTTATGGCCTAAGCAATGCTTATTCGATATCCACTAACCTGGGGCCAATCATAGGGGAAAACATAGTCTTTATAATTAAATTATTATTTTGATACTAGTCTGTTGATTTCGTTGCTAATATCACTAGAGCACACACACAAAACTAATGAAGAATAGTATGATACTAAGAACATATATCAGTCAGCTGGTAGTGATGTCTTGAGACACGCAGTTACAAGGAGAAAGCCATAGATATCAAATGATACTTGGGATACTATAAAAAAGAGACTAAGACAGAAATTGATTGTTGAAAGTTTTCAAGGAAGTAATGAAAATTAAGAGGTAAAGCAAGCTAAATGTTCCAGCATTGCTAGTGAAGTCAAAAGAAAAGCCAGGAATGACTGGAAAGAATATTTAGACACTAAAGCATATGAGGCTGACAAAGCTATGAATTCAGAGAGTGGCTCTGGTGTAAAAATCGCTCATAGAATCATTAATGAAATCTCTTTTGAGGCAAAGAAGAAGAAGCATATACCAATCAAAAAGAGAGATGGATCTGTTGTAACAATAGAAGATGAAGAAAGACAACACTAGATGGAACACTTTAATAGTGTTATGAATAGGAGATATGAAGGGAATAATTTGATTGATATAAGTGAAGCTGTTGAAAATCTCTATTTGTCCATAAATGAATTTAGTGTGTTTGAAGTTGAAGTTATCCCAAAAAACTAGAGATGGAAAGCCCCAGGATACGATGAATAACTGCCGAGATAATACTGGCCGAAAATGAAGTGACTCCCAAATTACTTACATTATTATTTTGTAGATTGTGGCATGAGGAGGCAAAACCTAATGAATAGGAGTTAGAAGTGTTGGTGAAAATGACAAAAAAAGGAAGACCCAACTGATTGTAATAATTACAGAGGCATAATACTTACCTCAGTTGTTGTAAAAATATATAGTATGCTTATTCTTAAGAGACCAGAGAGAAAAATTGATGAAAAGCTGAGAGATGAACAAGCAGGATTTTAAAAAGGTATTAATTGCACTGACCAAATTTTCATTCCAAGGCATAAGACATGTTGTATAGCAATGCATAGAATATAGAAATTCACATTTGATGGCATTAGTAGACTATGAAAAAGCATTTGAAAGTGTGCACCAGCCAATTTTGTGGGGGAGTTCTGTGTTATTATAGAATTCCTCTTTAATATGTAAATTTGATTAAGTCTGTTCATGAGCATAGCAAATGCAAGGTAATGTTAATAAAGTCCTAAAAAATGAATTTCCAGTGAACAGCGGAGTACTGCAGGGAAATGTGTTGTCACCTATGTTGTTTATCCTCCTCAGGGATTTTGTAATGCGTAGAACAGTCGGAGATGGTGGAGAAAGATTGGACTGAATTGGTGATAGGAAATTAGCAGACCTAGAATATGCTGATTATGCTGTCCTAATTAGCAGAACACCACAGGATTTGCAATGCCTGCTTACCAGAATGCATGAAATATAACACGAGGTTGGGCTTAAGATAAAAAGAAGAAAGATATGATAAGAATGGAAAATACAATGGTAGATGAAATACCATTGGAAGGAAAAAGGATTAATGAGGTAGAATCATTATAATATTTAGGAGCTGTGATATCCAATACAGGGTCTTTAGGATTAAAGTTTAGTGAAAGACTGAAAAAAGCAAATCAGACAATGGCTAGGTTAAGTAAAATTTGGAAATCAAATCGCCTGAAATTACATATAAAAATCATACTATACATCAGTATAGTGAGATCGGTATTACTATATGGATATGAGCCATGGTATGACAATGAAACAATCTCCAATAGATTTAGTAGATTTGAGAAAAAAGTCCTCAGAATGATATATATATATATATATATATATATATATATATATATATATATATATATATATATATATGTATATATATATAAAAATATATATATACAGTATATATATACATATATAAATATATATATATATATATATATATATATATATATATATATACAGTATATATATATATATATATATATATATATATATATATATATATTATATATATATATATATATATATATATATATATATATATATATATATATATGTGTGTGTGTGTGTGTGTGTATATTTGGGCTCGAGCCACATAGTCCTGATGGAAGTTTCTCATCAGCAGCTTCTACTTGGGATATTTCTGCGAGTGATATACCAGAAAAATTTTACCTTTGAGATATCAACAGAGTTCTGACCTCTGGAGCAAATATCCCAAGAGATGTCGTGTATAAATCAGGGACGTGTTAATAACAAGGCATGACTATCCTTCCCCGTATAGAGTTAACCTTATCTCGAAGGATAAGGGTAAAGGGAAGGACATAGGCAAGTGAGCCATTACAACTCCCAATCTCAATATGCTACTACTATGTTTCCTGTTGAACCATTCAGGGAACATCTATCACATGACAAGAGATTCCAGACTGAGAATTATAAATACGATGCTACAATGTGAATATTACATGTATTATTATTGGATACAGTTAAGGGGAACAAAAGAGAGAGAAGGACGAAACAATATACTGTAACAAAGAGACGATACGGGGGGGGGGGGGGGTAGCCAAGTTCTTTTTCCTTGCATATTTACTCCGCCACATCTACGCTAATTCAAATAAATTAGCAAAATCAATGAATTTGGGAAATACGAGAAGGAATGAAAAATAGTTATGGGAATATGTGGAATGAGGAATAAGAAAGAGGTTTTGAATGATTAATAAGATGAAAATGACGAATGAATGCTAGAAAAGAGAAGATGAATGAAATCGCGAAAAATAATGAGAATCAAAAGAGTTGGAAAGATAAGTTGCAGATGTGTGTGGGAGAGCAAAGTAAATGTATGAAAGGGATTTGGGAATGAATTAGGAAAATTATTAAGGATATAATAATAAGTGAAGGACAATAATAATGTGAAGGAGATAACATACTAATATGCATGATAGATAATTTCAGTGAGGTAATTCTGTTAAAGTGAATGGTCATATCAGTGGGATAATATTGTAAAAGGGAATATAGGTTGACGATGGACTACGCTGATTTGATCAGCTGATTTAAATGTAAACAATGCATTAGATTATAATTATAGTTAGTAAAAGAAAATTCTGTTGGGATTGCAAGTGATGTGTGTGGCAAGAAGGTTGTTGGAGGCAGCATGAGGAAGGGCAGTGAATGGTGGAATGAAGGAGTGAAGGTAAAAGTGGAAGAGAAAAAGAGGGCTTTTGAAGAATGGCTGCAGAGTAATAGTATAGAGAAGTATGAAAAATATAGTGAGAAAAATGTGGAAGTAAAGCGCAAGGTAAGTGAGGCAAAGAGGGCAGCTGACCTGAGGTGGGGTCAGGGATTGGGTCAGTCATATGAAGAGAATAAGAAGAAGTTTTGGAAAGAAGTGAAGAGAGTAAGGAAGGCTGGCTCAAGAATTGAAGACGGTGAAAGATGGAAATGGAAGGTTGTTAAAAGGAGAGGAGGTAAGGAAAAGGTGGGCGGAATATTTTGAAAGTTTAGTGAAAGTTGAGGATAATAGGGAGGCAGATATAATTGCTGTTGCAGGTGTTGAGGTGCCGGTGATGGGAGATGAGAATGAGAGAGAGATTACAATAGAGGAAGTGAAGACAGCACTAGATGAAACGAGCGTAGGAAAAGGATCTGGCATGGATGGTGTGAGAGCTGAGATGTTGAATGAAGGGGGTGTGACTGTACTTGAATGGTTGGTGAGATTGTTTAATATGTGTTTTGTGTTGTCAATGGTACTAGTAGATTGGGTTTGTGCATGTATTGTACCACTATATAAGGGTAAGGGAGATGTGCATGAGTGTTGTAATTCAAGAGGTATTAGTTTGTTGAGTGTAGTTGGAAAAGTGTATGGTAGAGTAATGATTAATAGGATTAAGGATAAAACAGAGAATGCAATCTTAGAAGTACAGGGTGGTTTTAGAAGAGGTAGGGGTTGTATGAATCAGATTTTTACAGTTAGGCAGATATGCGAGAAATATTTAGCAAAAGGTAAGGAGGTGTATGTTGCGTTTATGGATCTGGAGAAAGCGTATGATAGAGTTGATAGGGAAGCAATGTGGAATGTGATGAGGTTATATGGAGTTGGTGGAAGGTTGTTGCAAGCAGTGAAAAGTTTCTACAAAGGTAGTAAAGCATGTGTTAGAATAGGAAATGAAGTGAGTGATTGGTTTCTGGTGAGAGTGGGGCTGAGACAGGGATGTGTGATGTCGCCGTGGTTGTTTAACTTGTATGTTGATGGAGTGGTGAGAGAGGTGAATGCTCGAGTGCTTGGACGAGGATTAAAACTGGTAGACGAGAATGACCATGAATGGGAGGTAAATCAGTTGTAGTTTGCGGATGATACTGTACTGGTTGCAGACACAGAAGAGAAGCTTGACCGACTAGTGACAGAATTTGGAAGGGTGTGTGAGAGAAGGAAGTTGAGAGTTAATGTGGGTAAGAGTAAGGTTATGAGATGTAGGAGAAGGGAAGGTGGTGCAAGGTTGAATGTCATGTTGAATGGAGAGTTACTTGAGGTGGAGGATCAGTTTAAGTACTTGGGGTCTGTTGTTGCAGCAAATGGTGGAGTGGAAGCAGATGTACGTCAGTGAGTGAATGAAGGTTGCAAAGTGTTGGGGCAGTTAAGGGAGTAGTAAAAAATAGAGGGTTGAGCATGAATGTAAAGAGAGTTCTATATGAGAAAGTGATTGTACCAACTGTGATGTATGGATCAGAGTTGTGGGGAATGAAAGTGACGGAGAAACAGAAATTGAATGTGTTTGAGATGAAGTGTCTAAGGAGTATGGCCGGTGTATCTCAAGTAGATAGGGTTAGGAACGAAGTGGTGAGGGTGAGAACGGGTGTATGAAATCAGTTAGCAGCTAGAGTGGATATGAATGAGTTGAGGTGGTTTGGCCATGTTGAGAGAATGGAAAATGGCTGTCTGCTAAAGAAGGTGATGAATGCAGGAGTTGATGGGAGAAGTACAAGAGGAAGGCCAAGGTTTGGGTGGATGGATGGAGTGAAGAAAGCTCTAGGTGATAGGAGGATAGATGTGAGAGAGGCAAGAGAGCGTGCTAGAAATAGGAATGAACGGCGAGCGATTGTGACGCAGTTCCAGTAGGCCCTGCTGCTTCCTCCGGTGCCTTAGATGACCGCGGAGGTAGCAGCAGTAGGGGATTCAGCATTATGAAGCTTCATCTGTGGTGGATAATGGGGGAGGGTGGGCTGTGGCACCCTAGCAGTACCAGCTGAACTCTGTTAAGACCCTTGTCAGGCTGGGAGGAACGTAGAGAGTAGAGGTCCCCTTTTTGTTTTGTTTTAT
>NC_090738.1:43443869-43598869 GCF_036898095.1 Palaemon carinicauda
TACTGTACTCCTCCAGGTTTTCCTGTCCCTGGCTGTTTCTTCCCATGAGGAAGGATCGATGTCAGTTAGAGCCAGGGTGCGCTTTAGTTGATCTTTATAGCGCATTTTTGGGGCTCCTCGTGGTCTGGTGCCCTGGGTCAGTTCTCCGTAGAATATTTTCTTTGGGAGCCTAGATGGATCCATCCTATGCACGTGTCCTATCCAGTGGAGGCGGTGGTGGATGATGGTGGCCTCCACGCTGGTCAGCGAGGCACGTTCTAAGACTTCAATGTTGGAGGTGTGGCTCTCCCAGGGGATTTTCAAGATCTGCCTCAGTTTCATTTGTTGGAAGCGTTCTAGGTTTTTAATATCGTTTTTATATAGCGTCCATGTTTCACATGCATACAGGAGCGTGGAGAGGACTACTGCCCTGAACACCATTATTTTGGTGGTCATTGTCAGTGCGTGGTTGTTAAATATGCGGCAGTTGAGTCGGCCAAAGGCGGAGTGGGCTGCCCTGATCCTGTTCTCCACGTCCTTTTTGCTTGTGGGAGTTGATGTTAGGATGCTCCCTAGGTAGGAGAACTGGTCCACCTGTTCTAACGGTTGGTCATTCACTGTGGTATTGAAGTTGGGGAGCATCAGTCCTGGTGGATGTTGGACGAGGGTCTTGGTTTTGTCTGAGTTGACTTGCATCCCAAAACGTTCGTAGGCAGAGTTGTATGCATCAGCTAACGACTGCAGGTCCTCTGCCGTCTGACCTGGGGTGGCATTGTCGTCAGCATACTGCAGTTCTCGCACTGCACACAAGGTGGTCTTGGTTCTGGCGCGGAGTCTAGCGAGGTTGAAAGCGCCTCCATCCATGCGGAAACGTAGGTCGACTGAGGGTGTGTCTGGGGGAATCTCGTTGAGCATTGCTGCGGTGTATAGCGAGAAACACGTCGGGGCCAGAACACAGCCCTGCTTCAGGCCGCCGTTGATGGGGAATGGGTCTGAAAGAGAGTTCTGGTGGCAGACTCTCCCAACCATTCCGTCATGGAGGGCACGCACCAGCTTGACAAAATCGGGTGGGCAGCCATATCTTTTGAGGACAGCCCACATGGCAGGTCGAGGTACTTTGTCGAATGCCTTTTTCAAATCCCAGAAGATGAACATTATGGGCTGTTGTTGTTCGAGGCTCTTCTCTTGTAGTTGTCGCGCACAGAAGATCATGTCTATGGTCCCGCGGGAAGGTCGAAAGCCGCACTGGGACTCTGGCAGGACGTCCTCTGCGAGAATAAGGAGGCGGTCAAGGAGAATCCGAGCGAAAATCTTACTCACGATACTTAGTAGTGATATTCCCCGGTAGTTGTTACAGTTCTCCCTGTCTCCCTTCTTGAAGATGGTAGTGATGTTTGCATCGCGGAAGTCACTGGGAGGGGTCTTGGTCTCCCATATTTTCAGTATAAGGAGCATCAAACGGTTCCTCAAGCCGGGGCCACCGTGAGTGAGGAGCTCCAACGGGTTGTTGTCTGGCCCTGGGGCTTTGCCGGGCTTCATGCGCTGCAGGGCCTTGTTGAAGTTATGGATGGAGGGTGGTAGTGCCATCCAGTGACGGACGGGATGCTGCGGGGTTATTCGCAGGAGATCGTCTGGGGTGTCTGCTTGGTCATTGAGGAGGTTCTCAAAGTGAGACCTCCACCTGGCCAGGATGCCCTCGCTGTCGGTGATGGTCGTGGCCCCATCCGCGTCCTTCAGGCTGCCCACTGATGACCGTGTGGGACCGAATATTTCCTTTGTTGCTGCATAGAATCTGCGCAGGTCACGTTGGTCAGCGAAACTCTGTATTTCTGCAGCTTTTCTTTGCCACCAGATGTTCTGGGCTTCACGGATACCCCTCTGGCAACCAGCTTCAGCCACCTTGTGAGCACATTTGTTAGCTGCTGTTGGTTGGTTTTCCAAAGTCAGGCGTGCTTGTCGTTTGGTTTCAATGAGAAGAGAGATGGTAGCATCATTCTCATCAAACCAATCCTGCCGTTTCTTGGTGGTGTAGCCTAGTATTTCCTCCGCGGCACGGGCCATGGCGTTTCTGAGGGTGGTCCAGTGGTGCTCAACAGTGGCCTGACCCGCAGGGTCTGCGAGGTATTGTTCGCAGGCCTCCTTGTAGTTCTGTGCCACCAGTGAGTTGCGGAGCTTACTACAATCAAAGCGTTGGTGTGGTACGCTGTCAGGTGCCCTTCTGGGTGGTCGTAGGGTCGTCACGGAGAGTCGGGAGATGAGGAGTCTGTGGTCCGTCCAGCAGTCGTCCGCTACGGGCATGGATCGGGTGATGCGGACGTCTCCTCGATCTCTGGCTCTGGTCAGGACGTAGTCCAGGGTGTGCCAGTGTTTAGACCGTGGGTGTCTCCATGTGGTCTTTTGTTGCTTTGGTAACTGGAAGATGGTGTTGGTTACCACAAGTTGGTGTTCTGCACACAGACCCAGTAGGAGTTGGCCATTGGCGTTGCAATTTCCAATGCCATGGCGGCCGATGATTCCTTCCCACAGGCGATGGTCTTTGCCTACTCGGGCATTAAAGTCGCCAAGCACAACGAGCTTGTCATTAGCGGGCACTGCCTGGATGGTGCGGTCGAGCTGGGTGTAGAAGGCAGCTTTGTTATCATCGGTTGAGGTCATAGTAGGGGCGTAGACAGAGATCAGGGTGAGATGTCTGTCCCGCGTGATGGGGATGCGGACAGTCATCAGGCGCTCACTGATGGCCTTGGGAGCTAGGTTGTGCTGCTGCACTAGCTGGGAACGGATGGCGAAGCCGACACTGTGGATGCGAGGCTCCTCTAGGGCCTTGCCTTTCCAGAAGATGGTGTAGCTTGTTCCAGCTTCCCTGATGTTGCCCTCTTCGGGTAGTCTGGTCTCGCTAAGAGCCGCCACATCAACATTGAAGCGGGCTAGCTCCTTGCAGACGAGGGCTGTACGTCGTTCCGGGCGGTTGGTGTTCGTCACGTCTCGGAGGGTGCGGATGTTCCACGCACCTAAGGTTAATATTTTTTTCTTGTTATTTCGACCGCATTAGTGGGATGTCCGCCAGCCGCGGTGAGATGACCAGACGGGTTTGCCGTGTCTGATGTTTACCCCACCTTTTCTAGGGGCCTCCCCATGTGGGGTGGGCTGCGGTGTCCTCAATAGGCCAGCCCAGTCACGGGTCCAGCTGCCGAACTCTGGTGTCACGGCACCGTCACCAGAGAGCAACTGAATCTTAGACTCGCCGCCTGAGTGCAGTCTTGGGCTAAGGGCTTCCAGCTATTCAGGCCTGCCCCCTTCACCCACGGTGCTGTCGCCTCAGGACTTGCTGGTGGTGATGATGATGATGATGGTGAGAAAGAGATGAAGAAGGGTGGAGGAAACGACAGAATGCCAGTAGCTGGGTATATTGTTTTGGGTGGTCGTGGCTTTGCAACGGCCACGCACACACACTTGGCCCACATCATTTTCACCGCGGCTCAAGACATATGAGACAGGCGGCTTCTCCGATGTTGGTTGCATCGGGCTGCCGGGTTCTTGTTATGTCAAGACTTATAAAACATTAATTTTTACACCACACAGACCTCTTAATCTAGTGCATTGGGACCAAACCATTACAACTTAGGTTATAACTTATGCCCAAGAATTCATTCCTAAATATATCTAAGAATATTCAAGATCATCCAACAACATACAAGAGAGGCACTCAACAGAGCGCAGACCTCAGCCGCAGCAGCCTATTTCTTGACCTTATGCTTGACCTTGACCTTTGACCTTAATATGCATTAAATGGTGTGGATTTTCATACACTCAAATATGAACCAAGTTTGAAGTCTCTGTGACAATGATGTCCAAACTTATGGCTTATTACGTAAATTGGACAATTTTCTTTACCATGACCCTGACCTTCCAAAATTTAATAATTTCCAGCTTTTTCCATAAGTTAATCCCTGCCCTGCAAGTATCATTACTCTGATTAAAATTGTGGCCAGGAAGCTGTTTACAGACAAACACACATACACAAATTACAAACACAAATAGGGGCAAAAACATAACCTCCTTCAAACTCTGTTGGCAGAGGTAAAGAAACGAATCCACCTTTAATTAAATCATATCGCCATCCACTACCAAGAAAATTATTTCAGAAAATATCAAAATCACCCAAGGAAAAAGTAATGATACAGATTCTAGTTAAATTTTTAGGGCTATGCAAGGGTGGTTTGATAAATCTAAACATTAGAGAAATGGCATTCATAGTGTTGATGGCATGGGAAGGCTGCTGAGAAATATGTTGGGAAATTTAAAATCTAAGTTAACGTGAAATGCTTTAGTTCTTAAGAGGTTTATACATGCAACAAAACTGACCTCTTTTGGGAGAAAATTCAAAGGAGGACTTAAATCACCTAGGAAGGGAAGGCCTTGCCTGGGTATAAGTGTATGTAAGATAAGTTACCTCTGTTGCTGTGTGGGAATGCAAGTGGGGCCTTCAAACACAAGTCCTACTTGTTTAAAATTCCAAAAAACCTAGACCTAGAGTTTGTAAGAAAGTGATAAAGGGCAACTTGAGGGTGATGTAGAGGTCCAACAGTAAAGCCTAAGTAACTAAGATCTTCATAGAGTGGATGCATATATAGTTTGGGCCCAGTGTGAAAAAATACCTCCATGAGAAATAGCTCCCACTTAAGGCGCTGCTTGCCATGGATAACGATGTACTAGGCCCCCTTATGAAATGGAGAATGATTGTCAGGAGAGTTTGAATTTTTCATTGTCTAGTTCTTGTCTCATAATACGACTCCTCTCATAAAACCCATAAACCAACTGGTAATGGACCACTTTAAGAAAACGTATGCTGAAACCCTTTTTCAAAGGTGTTTTTAAATCACTTAAAGAGTTTTGGAAGAACCTCTTTAACATTTACTATGCTCTAAACCTCATTGACAAAAGTGAGGGAGGAAGTTTCTTCCAGAACAAGGAACTCTGTCTGGAAGAAGTTTTGAGCCTGAGACTGAGACTGAGACTGAGTATGTGGTCTAGAACATTTTTTCTTTAGGTAAGTCTGTCACATACAGAATAATTAAAGAAAAAATAAAAATATTAATGGGGTTAATTTAAGTCGCAAGATTCATGGGTATTGTAAACTCTGTCACAAGCCACGGGACCTGAAGAAAGAGTTGCATCATTCAAGTTGAATGTAAACTGTTATCATTCTTTTACTTTCCAGGTCAAAGCATGAGGGAGATTGGAAAAACTGGGGGATTTGAGGTGGGGCAACCTAGATTTAGGCGACCTAGATCTCAGATATCACGTAGAAAAAGGATACCACCTATCTCCTAGTGGAAACACCTGACCCTCATAGAGACAGGTGCCATAAAGACTCATCCTGGAAGTAGAGTGAGGGGAGTTTGGCACGGGAGATGGCCGCATGCCCTCGTCGCCGCAGGGAGATCGTTATGCCCAAACGACACTTCACTAGGTTGCGATCTTAGAAATAACTTTTGTCTTAGACTTATAATGTGAGACAAGTAATTTGTGTGGCCCTCCCTCTTGCTTGACTTGGATAGAAATTAAGACTGTAATGTTTAGTTAATGATTCAGATTTGGGACTTGAGATAAACTGCTATTCTATTGATGGAAGAACTTGCTCTAAGTCGATTCTCCCCGAGTGTGTATGTAATCTATGAGAGATAATTGATAATTACTATCATGATAAACTGTTCCAGTAATTAGAAAAGCAGCGAGAGAATACATATTTCATCTGTTATGTAATTCCCAAGATTTAAAATCATTTTTCACTCGCTTTTAAGAAGGTTTCTGTTCATGTTTCTGTAAAAATTAAATTAGACAAAAAATCCTCTTACGATGTAAAAGTCGTCTAATTCACTGCCTCTCATCTATTATCTAATTCCTGCGTCATGTGACAAGTCCATGAGCTTAGAAGTTGATGAAGATATGAATGTATTGGAGGAACCTCAACACCTGAACTGTGTGCAGTACCTGACAGCAAGAGAAAATGTCTTCAGAGGAAATGAAGGGAAGGGATACTCCATGTATTTCTCTGGGTAGTGGTGGCCTATGGGTAACATCTTTGCCTGGTGATCTGCTGGACTGGGGATAGAGTCCTGCTCAATTTTGATAGTTTTTAGTCTCTGCAACCTTACCATCCTTGTGAGCTATGGATGGGGGGGGGGTTTGCAGGAACATATAGGTCTACCTGCTGAGTCATCAGCAACCATTGCCTGACCCTCCTTGGTACTAGCTTGGATGGAGAGGAGATTTTGGCACTGATATGTAAATATGACCAGTCTCTAGGGTATTGTCCTGCTGGCTCAGCCACCACTGTTCCTTATCTCTGCCACTCATGAGTAGCCATTAAACCTTTAAAGGAAATGATGGAAAAATAAGCTGAGGTTTGTTGAAAATTATCATACAAATATGGTAGTACCCAGCTGAACAGGCAATTTTTAAGTCATTTCAGAAACTTCATAAATGGGAGATAGAGAAAAACTTCTCTTGATCAATTTGTTTTTGTGTCCTATTGGTACCGTCTCTGCCTGGTAATTGCCAGACTGGGGTTCAAGTCCCCCTCAAACTCGTTAGTTCCTTCAGTGTCTGCAGCCTCATCATCCTTGTGAGCTAAGGAGGGGGGAGCCTATAGGTCTACCTGCTGAATCATCAGCAGCCATTGCCTGGCCCTTCCTGGTCTTATCCTGGGGGGAGAGGGGGCTTGGGCACTGATCATATAAATATATGGTCAGTCTCTAGGGCATTTTCCTGCTTGCTAGGACAATGTCCCTGTCCCTTGCCTCTGCCATTCATGAACAGCCTATAAACTTTCAAAATTAGTGCCAGAAAAAAGGCATAAAATGGAAAGAACCCACAAAGGCAGTTACCCAATATATTTTATGGAAGGGGACTTATCCTCATCCACTATAACAGATAAACAGATCCTTATAACAGTTAAATTGAAGTTCAATGTTCATTTATTCCATATTTATTCATTTATTCTGTTAAGTATAACTTTTATTATTTTGCTATGCACTTTGTAATGTACAGCATTTTGAAATTGTAAACTTTGTGCATAAATTACCCACAAAAGGAGCATCCTTAGGTTGGAAACCAAATCATGCTATTTCCATTTATTCTGATATGGGAAATTGATTCAGTGTTTGAACACAGTTTTACTCCATTTAACTAGTATTATTCATGCAAAATAGACAGATAATAGTAGTCCAAAAACCTTGTTAACTAAAAAGATAGTGAAAACCTACCTGCTTGTATAATGGATATCTCTCTAGATTCCTCAATATTGTGAGTACTATTATCACAATTCTGACTGATGACTGCAATATCATCTGTTTTACCATCAACATCTTAAATATAAGAATAGCAAAATTAGTAGTACTAAATAAATTAGATTCAAAGAAAAATGTAAAAAAATATACACTAAATATCTACTCCAGCTGGTATCATTCCTTAAAAAGGAAACAAACTGAAATAAGCAAAAATATTTGTCAACTAAAAAGTTTTTAAAGCCTCTTCTTCTGTGCTACTGGTTTATGTCTAGGTTTCTCAACTTTATAAGTATCATCATCACCAATGTGACTGTTAATGGCAATAGTATCTAAACTATTGTCAAACATTGATATGTAAAAACAGAAAAATTAACCATTTCTTTCTTTCCCACAGTTATCCCAACATTAAGGGGACAGATGTCTGATGCACTCTCGCCGATGCCTTCTATCAAAGGCATCCTCTTCCACCAAACCTCTTTTCTCCATATCATCCTTCACCTTATCTTACCATCTAATTCTCTGTCTCTCTCTTGATCTTCTCTTCCTAATATGTTCCTCCCAAGCCCTCTTTACTATGAAATATCCTCCATCTATTATTAAATTCACAATATATCCTCAACACATGGCCACACCATCTCAGTCATAACACACTAATCACCTCTGCAATTTTTATTATGGGTGCCATTTTTCTTATTTCATCCTTTCCAAAATAGCAAGCAATGATATTCCCATAATCCACCTCAGCATTCTCATCTCTTTTCTCTCCAGCTTTGTTCCTCATTTTGTCTTAAGAACCCATGTTTTCAATCCATACATTAACACTGATCTTATTACTGTGCTCTAGATCTTGACTCCTGCTACCTCCCTTCACTTCCTCTAATCTGCTTTTACTCTATTCTCAATTTCAACTTCACATCCTCCATCCTGACTTATAGTAGATCCCAAGTATCTAAGGTTTTCCCCCTGTTTTATAACTGAGCCTCTACTTTCATGCATAGCTATCCTGTCCCTACCTTCCTTACTGCTCACATAGCATCAGTCTTATCTATATTTACTATCAACCCAACCCACCCCAGTATCTTACCACTCTACAACCACTCTCTGTAAGTCTTTCTCATTTCAAGCAGTCAAAGCAAAATAAACCACAATATATGCAAAAGATTTGAGGAACAAAAGTGAAAAATATACATACTCTCCTGTACTGTATATCTATTTGAAAATCAACTTTTTTGTCCATCTGATTTTTGCCTAAGTTCCTCAACTTTATGATGATCATCATGACCTCTACAATATTTAATGGCAATAGTATTTAGACTACCATTAATAGCTATGATGAAAAAAATTTATATTATCAATTGCAATATATGCAGCAATAAATTTAAAAAAATAAAAAATATTCAAAAAATTAATCTATTGCAGCAGGTAGAATTCCTTTACAAGAAATTGATATAAAACAAGCATTGATTCTTCAATTGAAAAAAAACATCAAATAATTACCCTTTTGTAAAACTAATTCCTGCACAGGTTTCTTGTCCTTGTCTTTGCTGTTATCATTACAAACCCACCCAGTATCATCCTCAGACCCTTCTGACCTTTTGTTTTCCTCCTTCAAGTTATTTGAAGTTTGAGATTCATGAACAGTCTCAGGTGTTGATTCTAATGAAGCTGAAACCTGTAACAGGTATAAATTCATTAGACCTCTATAAAAAGGAATAAAAAATTCAAATATTTCATAAAACCCACATATCCTTTTCAAGTTTATTTATTATTTATGTACAGTGTACTTCTAATTTTTTTTCTGTTATTTTTAAGACATACAACAGTACAAGATAATACACCATAAGAAAGTGGCTACAAATCATCAGGTAGTAGGTTGGCCAGGGCATTAGCCACCCATTGAGATACTACCACTAGAGAGTTAAGGCATCTTTTGACTGGCCAAACAGTGCTACATTGGATCCTTCTCTCAGGTTATAGTTCATTTTACCTTTGACTACACATAAACCGAATAGTCTGGCCTATTGTTTACATATTCTCCTCTGTCCTCATACACCTGACAACACAGAGATTGCCAAACAATTCTTCTTCACCCAAGGAATTAACTACTGCACTGTGATTGTTCATTGGCTACTTTCCTTTTGCTAAGGGTAGAAAAGACTCTTTAGCTATGGTAAGCTGCTCTTCTAGGAGAAGGACACTCCAAAATCAAGCCATTGTTCTCTAGTCTTGGGGGGCCTTCCACTGTCTTGGGTTAGAGTTCTCTTGCTTGAGGGTACACTTGGGCACACTATTCTTTCTAATTTCTCTTTCTCTTGTTTAGTTAAAGTTTATATAATTTATATAGAAGATATTTATCCTAATGTTGTTGCTCTTCTTAAAATATATGATTTTACCTTTTTTTCTTTCCTCACCGGGCTATTTTCCCTGTTGGAGCCCCTGGGCTTATAGCATTCTACTTTTCCAACTAGGGTTGTAGCTTAGCAATTAATAATATTAATAATAATAATAATAATAATAATGATAATAATAATAATAATAATGATAATGATAATAATAAGGAAAGAATGATAAATCATAATAATTCTATTTCTTCTTAAAAATTTACTTATCTATATTAACATAATTTTGTGGTAAAGTCAACTGTATACCTTTACTTTGACTCAGTGGAAAGGATTCAAACTCTTGCTCAAGCAGAACTCCTTATTATGAAATTAATTTCCACTTGTGTATTTTGGACTTGACATTTGAAAAATAAATAAAGAGAAATAAAAACCAGCAATCAGCCAGTACCACCATTCAAGTGCACATGGATCCTTGAGACTACAACACTTAACAGCTCAACTCTTTCTGTTGTCGGATAAATTAGTTCCAAGAAATTATTGGGATTGAGAGAGGGAACTCAATATTACAAGCAATGGAGATTGTATGTAAAATAAACCAGATTCTATGAAAAACTAATCACATACCGATTGCAGTGCTGGCCAGTACTTCTAATTTACCAAAATTGCAATTCATAAGGGGAAAGAACTACCTAATAACTACCCAGAGTTGGCTACTTATAAATAAAGATATGCACCAAAATATCTATCTATCTATCTATCTATCTATCTATCTATCTATCTATCTCTCTCTCTCTCTCTCTCTCTCTCTCTCTCTCTCTCTCTCTCTCTCTCTCTCTCTCTCTCTCTCTCTCTATATATATATATATATATATATATATATTAATATACATATATACATATATAAATAAATATATATATATATATATATGATAAATTTTTGCACATTTAAACGTGTTTCTTTCATATTTCAAATAAGCCATATATATTAATACATTAAAGTCTGGATTCTCTTAACGACCTGGGGATCAGAGCCCCAGGCAGAACCGCCCAAAGACTATGATATCGGACTAGCGGGGATTTGAACCCTCGTCCAGGATATCTGTATGCCAGTGACCATACCACTCGGCCACGAAGAAAGATATATATATATATATATATATATATATATATATATATATAGCTTTCTTCGTGGCCGAGTGGTATGGTCACTGGCATACAGATATCCTGGACGAGGGTTCAAATCCCCGCTAGTCCGATATCATAGTCTTTGGGCGGTTCCGCCTGGGGCTCTGATCCCCAGGTCGTTAAGAGAATCCAGACTTTAATGTATTAATATATATGGCTTATTTGAAATATATATATATACATATATATATATATATATATATATATATATATATATATATAAATATCACCCGCAAATGGTATTTAATACCAAATTCTATCTTGGGAATATATATCCACTTGGAATCTATTTTATGGTAACAACTTCTGGCCGGGTGGAGATTCGAATCCCCACCTGTGGGCCGGAAACCATGCCAGCAACGGCTCTACCGACTGAGCTATCAAGAGAGATAAAAGTTTATGACAAATCCCCGTACATATTCCTGTCGAATTCAGGAATGTGTTCATAGACTTGAAATAAACCCATCACCATTATAGCTGAATCGTGAGTTTGCTACACGTGGTCATTTTAAATGAACATATATCACAAGCACACGTGATTTCAATCAATGTAATATCACCCACGAATGGCATTTAATACCGAATTCTATCTAGGGAAAATATATCCACTTGGAATTCATTTTATGGTAACTGCTTCTGGCCGGGTGGAGATTCGAACTCCCACCTGTGGGCCGGAAACTATGCCAGCAACGACTCTACCGACTGAGCTATCAAGAGAGATAAAAGATATATGTATATATATAGATATATATATATATATATATATATATACATATATATATATATATATATATATATATATATATATATACATATATTTATATATATATATATATATATATATATATATATATATATATATATATATGTATGTATGTATGTAAGTACATACATATACATATATATATATATATATATATATATATATATATATATATGTATGTATGTATGTATGTATGTATACACATGTATATATATATATATATATATATATATATATATATATATATATATATACATATATATATATAAAAGGGATTTTGACGAAGGAAAAATCTATTTCTGGGCGAGAGACCTGTGCCGCCCAGTGAAATGCTCCTAAAGCACCATTTCAAAGGAATATAACTGCTAATATTACCAGAGAAAAAATGTATAGGAATGCTAGGTTGAACTAGCTCGCTCACCTAATGGTGTCGGTATAGACTGGGGCGAAATACCAGAGGTCTCGTACCATTTAGACTTCTCCTCTTCGAAATCCCTCAATAGTGAGGTGCAGTTCAACCTCCCCTGCCTCGCAGACCAGTACTACTAACTCTACCCACGCTTGCCCATCACTCCTTACAGCACCCTAAGTTTGGGGTCTGATCAGGGGGGGAGCAACTAGGGTGGGTTCACTGGGCGGCACAGGTCTCTCGCCCAGAAATAGATTTTTCCTTCGTCAAAATCCCTTTTCTGGGCTCAATCCCTGTGCCGCCCAGTGAAATAGTACCAGAGAAAACGAACCCAAACTTCATTAACTATAAGGGAACGAATTAAAATCAACATAACAAACAGTGGTTTAATCAAAAGTTAACGTAGAAGACGGTCGTCTTTAATAACATCAGCATGATAAGGTATAATATCCCAGGAAGGGAAGACAAATGAACATTAAACTTGAAATAAAACCAATTAAGGTCAAACACTGGAACAAACTATATAAACTTGGACACTAAAGAAATACAGTTCGTATGGTAAAAGTAAATTGAACAATGATAATAAAATAAGCAATGTTACGAAATGGGAACACCCATGGGTGTGATATAACAAACCGAACTCAGGTAGGAACTGTAAGTGAGGCAGGTAAGAGGAAGAAGGTGGAAGATATCGGATTCAGGAATTAGTTAGAAGGAATTTGTCCGGGGGATACCACGCTCCCTGCGGCTACGGTAGCGAGTTGAAGGGCCTCTAAATGTTTAAGATAGTGCCGCTTGAACACTGAGGGGGATTTCCATCCGGTATATTTAGAGAGATCTGTAAAGTTCATATGATGGAAAAAATTTATTGAGGTTGCTACCGCCCGAATGTCGTGGACGTGAGGAAAAGACTCTGGATTGGCCTGTTTAATGAAATACAAGATCTGTTGTCTGATCCCTTTCAAAGTTATAGTCCCTCCCCGCTCCCTGATGAACAAGGGTCCCGAGGTCTTATAGGAAGTCCTTGATAGAAAGGACTTTAGAGTGGTAACCGGGCATAGGGAAGGATCCTGAGGGAGACGGATAATTTTCCAGGAGGACCATCTATTCTGAGGGTCTTCATTTTTGGCCAAGAAGACCTTGTCTGGGGAGAGGAGGACCTCTCCTGACGGAAGGAACTCTATGTGGCCTGGGTCCCTTGATAAGGCAGCTAATTCCGAAATCCTGGCGCCAGATGCTAAACTCACGAGAAAGAGAGTTTTTCTGAGTAGAGGGATATACTCACATGAATCGTTGACAGTTTCTGACGCTAGTTTAAGAACATCATTGAGAAACCAGGAAATCGAGCTAGGACGAGAAGATGGTCTCAGTCTGGCACAGGCTCTTGGGATCGAAGCTAGCAATGAATCTGTTAGATCTATATTAAAGCCGATTAGAAAAATCTTCTTCAAGGCAGACTTGATGGTAGTAATAGTGTTAGCTGCTAAGCCCGACTCAAACAAGGTTCTAAAAAAGGTTACCGTTAGGTTTAGTGTCATAAAGTCAGTATTAGAATCCTTCAAAAACTTTGCTAGTTTTTTGACCGCTGAGTCATATTGACGAAGAGTGGAGTCTCTCTTGTCAGATTCTAAGAATAAAGTATTCTGGGGGTCTATGTTAGCCCCTTTGTGTGCCGCAAACTTCATGAAGTCCATAAAGTTAGGGTGTTCTGAATGTTTGAGGAAGCGAACACAGTGCACGTTTGTACTATCTGGGTCAAAGTCGGGTTGGGAATCTGGTGAGGGTGGAGATTCAGCTCCAGTAAAAGAGGAAACCAATTGCTCTTGGGCCAATTGGGGGCCACCAGGGCTACTTGACCTTTGAAGGTTCGAAGTTTGTCCAGCACTTTCATCAGTAGGTTCACCGGTGGGAAAAGGTAAATCCTTTCCCAGGTGTTCCAGTCGAGAGACATGGCATCCGTGGCGTAAGCCCGAGGGTCCAGGTTGGGGGCCACATAACATTTCAGCTTGTGGTTGGATTCCGTCGCGAAGAGGTCTACCTGGAGATCCGGCACTTGGGAGAGGATCCATTGAAAGGATTTGCGATCTAGTGACCATTCTGACTCCAACGGTACCGTCCTGGAGAGTGCGTCTGCCACAACGTTCCGAACTCCAGCCAGATGGACGGCGGATAGGTGCCATTGGTTTGAGGCCGCCAGGGAGAAGATTGCCACCATCACGTGATTGATGGGACCTGACTTGGAGCCCCCTCTGTTTAGACAACTGACTATGACTTCGTTGTCGAGGACTATCCTCAGATGTTGTTTCTTGGCCGGGGAAAGACGTTTCAAGGTTAGTAAGACAGCCATGGCCTCCAGGACGTTTATGTGAAATTGTTGGAACATTGCGGACCAAAGGCCCTGAACCTTCCTGTGTTGGGAGTAGCCTCCCCAACCTGATAGGGAGGCATCCATGTGGATGACTATCCTTGGAGGGGGGTACTGCAACGGAACCGACTTTGATAGGCTCTTGGCGGTTGTCCATGGGAGAAGCCTCTTCCGAAGAATGGGAGGAAGGCGTGTCTTCTTGTCTCGACGTTTGTTGTACGCTCTGGAGCGCCAAACTCGGTTGATGTCTTTCAGTTTCGCTTTCAGAAGGAGGTCTGTCACTGAAGCGAATTGTAGGGACCCTAGAATCTTCTCCTGGTTCCTTCTGGAAGTTATCTTTTCCCCGAGAAAGCGTTTGGTATTTTTCGCAATCTCTATCCTCTTGGACCTGGGGAGACAGAGTGTGAGAACGTAGGTCCCACCGTAATCCCAGCCACTGAAATCTGGTCTCTGGTGTCAGACGAGACTTTCCGAAGTTTATTTGGAATCCCAGAAACTGAAGATACTGGATCACCTTGTTTGTTGCCTTGAGACAATCCTCGACGTTGTCTGACCAGATTAGCCAATCGTCCAGGTATGTGACGACTTGGATTCCGTGGGATCGGAGTTCCTGAATGACCGATTCCGCCAGTTTCGTGAAGATTCTGGGCGCGATGTTGAGCCCGAAAGGCATCACTTTGAACGTGTAAGCCTTGTCGTCCAGTCTGAATCCTAGGAACGTGATAGTAAGCATCGGTAAGATCGATGGAGGTGGTGACGGCCCCACGGGGAAGCAAGGTTCGCACCTGCGAGACGGTAAGCATGTGAAACCTGTCGCATTGAATGGACAAGTTTAGTCGGGACAGATCGAGGATGACCCTCCGGCTGTCGGAGTCTTTCTTCGGAACGCTGAATAAGCGACCTTGAAACTTCAGATATTTCGTTTCCTTGATCGCGTTCTTGCGAAGAAGATCTTGGGTAAACAGAAGTAGGTCCGGTGTCGAGGGTTGATGGAATTTGTTCGGTGGAGGAGGCCCTTCTATCCAACTCCACCCCAGGCCCTTGGAGATTATGCTGAAGGCCCAAGGACTGAACCTCCAGCGACTCCGGAACACATAAAGTCTCCCTCCTACCTGAAGACCTTCAGTAGTTGGAGGTTTTACCGCCTCGGCCACCACGTGACCCTTTTCCACGGGAGAAATATCTCCCTTTGCCTCTGTTCTGAAAAGAACCTCTCGAACCGGGGCCCTTGCCTCGTTGGTATCCTTGGGAGGAAACCCGGGACTCATAGACCGGGTTATAAACAGGAGATTTAAACGAGTTCGAGGCCACTTGGCTTTCAGGGACGAGGACATACTTCTCCTGGGGCTGAGACTTGGAGGTAGAGGGCTGGATGCCCTGAGAGACCGGGACCGACTGGACTACTTGAAGAGGTTGGCGGAATTGATTGGAGCTATAAGGGCGTAGCCTCTTTCTGCCCCGGGAGTGAATGCTCGATTGTTCGAACTTCCGTTTGGGAGTGAGACCCCAACGGACTTTGAGGCTCTGGTTCACTCTGGCAGCTTCGCTCAATACCGAGTTGACCATGTCCTCCGGGAATAGGTCCGGACCCCAAGCAGAGGCTTTAATGAGCTTATTTGGCTCATGGCGGATAGTAGCTTCAGATAAGACATGCCTACGGCAACGTCTTTTGGCCACCAAGAAGTCGTAGCAATCTGCTAACAAAGATTGCAGGGTGGCTTTAGTCATAACCTTAAAGGCGTGTTCCTCGTCATAGGTAAGAGAAAACATCTCCGCCATAGTCGAGACGTTGAGGCTCCGGCTAAACCTAGACCGGGACTCGAACTCGAGTCGGTTTAAGGTTTCAGGTAGTCTTGGGAGGCGTTCACTGAATTGCGTCGATGCACAGTCGGCGGATAGCTTACCAGAAGTGAATGTCGATTGAATGTTAAGCCAACATTCATTATCTGATGGGAGCAGCAGAGATGTAGGATCTGTCTCCCGGAGTTGTGGCAAAGGTTTATCTTCGGCCACTACCTGAAGGGCTAATTCAACCATTTTGGTGACGCAAGGAGTGGGGGTCTGTTCGTCCACAAGAAACATGGTGTAAGTACTCTTGTGGGGGGTCAGCATGGTGTTTGTACAACCCCACTCGTTTAAGGTTCTAACCCAAACAGACTGAGCCTGTTCCTTCGGAAAGATAACGGTCTCTTTAGGGACCTTATCTAGCCGGACAAGAGCCTCTTCCGTAACCCGGGCGAAGCCGGGGAAAGGAAATTGAAGGCCGGGAGGGAAGAACTCAAAATATTCAATGGGCCGGGTCCCAAAACCCTCGATGGTCAACATTCCGTCCGTGAAAGGACAGTGGAGCGCCATTTTCCATGGGTTGTTCTTCGTGAAAGGTGGGAGTTTTGAGGCGTCCGGGATGAGGAACTGCTGTTGTTGAGGCAGTCCTCCTTCCAGGGTATCTAGTCTCCTGGTGACGGCAGAAAGCATAGAGCTAATCTGCTCTGTAACGACCCTCGTCATCATATTGGTGAGGGCCACCGGGTCGAAGTTGGTCGTGGTAATTAAGGGGGATGACTGCACTCCCGGGTCCTGAGACATAGGGGCAGTGCTAGTCGAGCCACTAGGAGCTCCGGGGAGGGGAGCCTTCTTGGGCTTCGATGATCTAGGTAGTGTAGGATTCTTACGAGTCCTCACTAAAGGTCTCTTCTGAGATTTGACCTTGGGAGGAACTGAGTGCGATCTCGGAGAGGATTCGCGGTTCCCTTCAAAACCTTGAAAGGAAGAATTATTAGAAGTTGAAGAAAAAGAGGGGCTAAGAAGAGAGGTCTTAGCGCCAGACCCACCTGCCTCACTTACCACCTTACCTGTTTCTGATTCGTCTAAAACCATGGGCTCTATGTCTAAGTTCAGAGCCGCAACATTGTCTTCAATGGGGTCCGGGTCGTCAGCGATGTCTGTATCCTGAACGAGATTGAGTTCTACGGTTTCCGCAATGTCAGCAATTATAGGGGCCGCCACTTCCCTAAGCACTGCTGCCGAAGATTTTGCGTTCGGGTAGATAAGATTACAATAATCTTCTGAGAGGACGTAGGGATTCTTGGCCTTTACGTTACGGGCGAAGCCGCCTACCCACAATTTCAAAGTGGCTCTTGCTGAAGTTTTAGCCGCCTGGGAACTCTGAAAGGACGGGGATAAGGTTAGCAAACCCGAGGGACAAAATGATGAATGAACCCGAAGATTCATAACAGAAGGCAATGAGTATGTATAATATTGATGCTGCCCAGTGAAGGGAATGTAAATACAAAAATGACTGAAAGAGGCTCACCGAATCTGAAGCGAGGGTGGAGATAAGGTCATAACAGATAAGGCAGTTGTCAAGGTGCCATACAACAATATCGTCCATCTGGATCCCACAGTCAGCGTGGGACCGACAGACCGCATGTCCGCAAGGCTGTTGAAGGACGGCCGCGCAGGCTGTCATCCGGCAACGGACCACCTGTAAAAGGAATAGTCCATGAGCATCTACTAGTTTCTCTATAAGGGGTCCCGGAGGGTCCGGGACCTGCCAGTTAATAAAATAAATGTATAGCCTTAGACTAAACATGCAGAGAACTGAGACTATTCCAAGAGCAATCCGGCAGAGCCGGGGATGAAAAAGGATGCAAAAAACAGTGATGGATAATTATAATCATAACTAGTTCCGGGGCCCCCGGGGCCGGGGAACAGGGTTGGTAAAGTAAACTTAAAGTAAACTTAAAGTAACTTGAAGTAAACTTAAAGTAACTTAAGATACATCCTTAAAATACATAAATAGAGAACTCCAATTATGATCTAAAACTAATGTCTGTAATGAATAGGGCTCCCGGAGGGAGGATATTAATCAAAACTGTGTCAGTGTCAACAGATCTTGTAGTTAAGAGCCCGGAGACTCCGATGTCTGATGACGGGAGGGTACAACGGGAGAGCGCGGGGGGAGCCAATGGAACCCCCACTACCCTACCGGAGGTACCGGGACGAAGGTAATGATTCATGTAGAATATAATATAATGATATGGGATATTAATAAGTCCTATGCGGACGATAATAGCAGGAGGTACCGTAGGTGGGGACACTCCTAATATAAGTGCTCATTCTTACAACCATAGCTAAAAGCAAGGTTACACCAAGGTGCAGTTATACCGACTAATCACGTGTGATAGTCCCCGGTGGTCCCGGCCCTCCCCCTCCCCCGACCGATGGCCAATCGGGGCGACGGGAGGGGGGGAAACGAAACCGCCCGGTATGAATGAATGAGACTAAGTCACACCCCGTGGGTACACTCAGTCCTCAATATGTCGGAACGTTGAGGGAAGACTGAGGAACAAGCATACTTGACCCGTATGTCATAACCAACAACCATCGAGTGAGAGGAAGGGTGTACACTGGAGGAGGGGGGGGATGGAATAGCCTCCCCAACCTGTGGGGGGGGGGGGGGTTATGGTACCGGGGAATCACCAGTGCGTAGTGGTAGACAGGGCTACCAACTGGAGATCCCCTCAACATGACATGAAAATCCCAAAAATATGATCATAACGGAGTAAAGCAATAAATATAATATTAATGCACAAATACATAAAAATAATTAATGAATTAAAAGCGAAATCACGTAAGTAAGGTTAGGCATGCAGAAATAACATGGCGAGAGAGGGACTCAGGTGAGTGGTAAGGGAGGAAGCATGACGCCTTCAGCAGATGGAAAGCAGGGGTACCAACCTAGTTAATGAAGCGGTAAGTACCGAAATAACATGTCAAAAACATGACGCCATCAAATAAAGCAGGGGTACCAACCTAGTTACTGAGCGGTAGACCGAACAGTAAAAACAACAAAATACGCGAGAGTCCCACTCGAACCAAATGTAAAACTAGGTGGAGCGTAATAAAACTAAAAGGTTTAATAATAATAAGTGAGATGGTCGCCTTTAACGCTCCTAGAACTAGCGAAACAATCTCAATGGTGACGCTATCCACCAACATGCACGAATGCAGGCATACCAACATAACCTACTCCTGATGAAACGCTAACACTGATATCATAGGATAACATAAAATAAATGCTATATGAAAGCATAAAGTCGGTGTACTATATAAATATAAGGAAAAAACTCCTAAAAGTTCGAACGAATATTAATGACGGACGAACTAACGAGAAAAAGGGCAGAGACGAAAGTAAGAACGGGGACGCCGCTCATATAAAACACTTCTCAATTAATAAAAACAAAGGTTACACTGCCCAATCTCGCTAAAACTCATGGATAAAGTACTTAACTTCGATGGGGTATCTTGGGAATCGGCCATCGAGAGAAAGTTGATGATAAATCCAATGGTAAACACGAGAAAAAACACGTTGGACTTATACGTATTAGGTGCTAGAAAGGAGTGATGGGCAAGCGTATATACATGTGTATATATATATATATATATATATATATATATATATATATATATATATATATATATATATACTATTTTTGGGTGAGATGGCCATGTTGTCCTGATGGAAGGTTCCTATAGGTAGATTTTCCAAGGGATATTTGGCTACAGTGGTATTCCAGGAGAATTAACCGTTAGGTCTCCAGAATTCCAACTCCTGGTGCGAATATCCTTAAAATTTCTCTTAAGGATATCGCATAATATCAGGTTACGTATATCTTGATACGACACATAGCAATCTTCACCCCGAATAGTGTTATCACTTCTAGGGGGAAAGTGGCAAAAATAGAAGGGGAGTCGTTATCAAGGTACCCTTCCTCACGTACTACTATTGAGTATATAGATGGCGCTGTATCCAAGATGGCGCTTATTCCTTGTAGCGTTTAACATGGTGCAACAGATAAAGTAATTTCGGGAGGGATTCTGCCAAGGCCTTTTCTATAGAAAAGGAGGGCGGTTCCATCAGGACAACATGGCCATCTCACCCAAAAATAGATTTTTCGCTTCGCTCAAAATCCGTTTTTGGGGCTCAAGCCATGTTGTTCTGATGGCAGCTTACCAGAGAATTACTAGAAAGTACTGTATCTGTGGATCTTTTAAAGTGCCTCAACCTTGGGACAAATTTTCCTATGGTCATCCACACCATTGAGACATATGACGTTACCGTTATACATCATTACTGCTAATTATAAACAATGTTAGTACTTCCTGCCCCCTGAAGGGAAGAGTCATAATAGACGTAGGAGAGGAGTATCAAGGTTTGCATATAATGCATGAACAAACATAGCATCAACTACATACAGGAGTCTCACGACTTGTATATTGTGTTGAGCTACAGTATTAGATAGTTATACAAGAGTCTCACTGTTTGTATAACGTACTGGAATATAACATTACTAGATAATGTTTATATCTCATATAGGAACAAAGGTATTAGCTATACATATTGTTCATAAGTAAATACAGTATATGCAGTTTTATTTAGGGTAAGAAAACTCGGGTTTATATTTTCATTAAAATCAATTGTATCGCAAAATAAGATGCAAATACACATTGACAGTTGTTTATTGGCAATAAATGACCAACATAAGGTAACACATATGACATAAATGTTAATATATGTAATGAAAAACATACCAATCAATCATAACACAAACTTTTTGTTTTAACCAGAAGGGGAAAATATTAATGCCAACACACGGCACAAGTGTTATCTATATGTTTCTTCACCTCAAATAATTTGAACAGTCCTTAGTGTCACCATGGTGACACTCAATTCACAAGTATTGCACAGAGAGGTGTCAACACCTTCACCCGACAAATTGATCGTCCCAATCAATTCACTGTTCATCGCAGCACTAGACGACATGTTTTAGTACACTACCTGCCGCCACCACGTAATACTTGAGTTCATGCACTTGCTTCGCATAATGCTTGTAGAACACTCTGGATGACTTCCATCCAGTGTATGAGCGAAGACACTCCAAGTCCATATGCTGAAAAAAGTTCAGTGAGGAAGCAAATTTCCTTGGATCATGACATGCGGGTGTACTGTCAGGATCCGCTCTGCGAATAAAATAGGTGATCTTCATCCTCAGTTGTTTTAGGGATAAATTTGATCCTGAAGTTTCTCCTTTATAGAGCTGTCCTCCCCTGAAGTCTGAAGTTCTTCAAAGATAGACCTTTACACACTCCACTGGACACAGCGAGACATCTTCCTTCAGAGGGCAGATTCTCCAGGAACCCCATCTCTTGGTGGGTAGCTCGTTCTTAGCGAGAAAGGTTGGATCAGGAAAAAGATTCAGTTCTCCCACTTCTGTGAACTGAATATGGCCCTCATCACTGGATAGGGCCACTATTTCACTAACTCTGGCTATAGAAAACAGGAAAATGAGTTTTTGAGTCAAGTCCTTCAGGGAGCAATCTTCATTGTTCACTGTTGAAGAATAATGTAGGACCTTGTCCAAGGACCATGAAATGGGCTTCGGAGGGGCTGCAGGCCTAAGTCTAGCACATGCCTTAGGGATCTTGTTAAAGATTTCATTCGACAGGTCTACATGGAAGGCATATAGTAGAGGTATAGTCAGAGCCGACTTACATGTAGTTATCGTGTTGACTGCCAGACCTTGCCTATGTAGGTGGATAAAGAAGGACAGACAGAAGTCCATTGAGATTTCTTTTGGTCCTTTTGCTTTGACGAAAGCAACCCACTCTTACCAAGATGATTCATATTGTCTTCTGGTTGACTTAGACTTATATTCTTCTAAGAAGTCTATACTGCCTTTTGATATCCCAAATCTTTTCTTTACTGCTAAGGAGAGAAAATCATGAGATGAAGGTTTTGGGTTCTCTGTGATGAAGCGAAGACAGTCGACTTCTGGACATGTTGAGACAGTGCTGGATCTAGAAGAGGGACTGAGGCTGGTCCAATACTAGAGGGAACCAGTTGCTCTTTGGCCACTTGGGAGCCACTAGATCTGCCGTTTCCCGAAAGGATCTCAGCTTGTTGAGGACCTTCATTAAGAGATTGGTCGGAGGGAACAGGTAGATCCAGTTCCATCCGCTAGAGGGTCATTGTATGGGGCCATATAACGAGGTAACTTCTTGTTGTCGCTCGTCGCAAAGAGGTCGATCTGCAGTTCCAGGACTTAATGTAAGATGAAGGAGAATGAGTCTGCGTCTAGGGACCATTCTGACTCTATTAGCGTGAGCCTAGATAGAGCGTCCGCCGTCACATTGTGGAACCCTTGAAGGTGAACTGCTGACAGAAGCCATCTCTTCTTTTCCGCCAGGCGGAAGATGGACAAAATCACTTGGTTGATTTGGGGCAATCTCGAGCCTAGACGATTCAGACATCTCATTATCACCTCGCTGTCCAGGATCAGTCTGATATGGGCTGATCTGTGAGGGGAGAGTTTCTTCAGCGTCAAAAAGACTTCCATGGCCTCCAAAATGTTGATGAGGAAAGTCTTAAATAGAGAAGACCAGGTCCCTTGGACTTTCCGTTGATGGGAGTGACCTCCCCATCCTTCCTTCGAGGCATCCGTGTGGATGGTGACTGATGGCGGAGGTGTTTGCAAGGGCACGGTCCTCTTTAAGTTCTTGGCCTTCGACCATGGCTTGAGAAGTGATCGTAGTAGGGTCGGTATCGGTCTTCTTAGATCTCTTCAAGCGTTTGATGTGTATCTTCTCCAGACTCCTGACACATCTTTTAGCTGTGCTCTTAGCACTGGGCCTGTCACTGATGCAAACTGGAGAGAACCCAGTACTCTTTCTCTGTTGGCGTCTTGAGATCCTGTCGGATTTCAGTAGTCTCTTGATAGATTCTGCTATCTCTCTCCTCTTCCCTAGGGGAATGGAGAGACGGTGTGACTTTAAGTTCCAATGGATTCCGAGCCATTGAAACTCTTGAACTGGAGATAGTCGAGACTTCTTGATGTTGATCTTGAATCCCAGATGTTCCAGGAACTGGATCACTTTCTTGGATGCTTGCATACACTCCATCCTGGATGCTGCCCACACCAGCCAGTTGTCCAGGTACGCTACTACCTGGACACCTTCTAGGCCTAGTTGTAGAACGACTGCGTCTGCAAGTTTCGTGAAAATCCTTGGGGCTATGTTTAGTCCAAAGGGCGTGGCTCTGAAGACGTACTTCTTCTGTAGTCTGAATCCTAGGTAGGAGGAGAGGGGTCGGTTGACTGGAATATGCCAGTAAGCATCTGCCAGGTCTATCGAGACTGTGTACGCCCCTTTCGGTAGCAGGGTCCTTATGTGTTGAAGGGTTAACATCCTGAACTTGTTGTTTTCTATGAACTTGTTGACAAGGCAATGACTTTGAGTTTGTCTGACTCCTTCTTGGGAACACAGAACAGCCTTCCTTGGAATTTGATGGACTTTGCCCTCCTTATCACCCGCTTGCTCAATAGTTCTAGGGTATATTCTTCCAGTACAGGGGTGGAGTGTTGGAAGAATTGAGGAAATGGTGGTGGAGCCTCGCTCCAGCTCCATCCAAGTCCGTTCTCGATTAGGCTGTGGGCCCAAGGATCGAAAGTCCAACGATCCTGAAATTGTTGGAGCCTCCCTCCTACCTGAAGCAACTCATTGCTTCTGCTTTCCGGAGAATTTACCTCCTTGACCGCGTCCTCCCTTACCACCTTTACCTCTTGGGGGGTATCTAGAGGAGACCCGTTTAGACCCTCTACCCTTGGGACGACGGTAGTGGTCTGCCTCTCGAACGCTGGGTTGAACGCTGGTGACAGGGCAACCAGCTGCTGAGGCACCATCTAGTAGGTTGTTGGGGGTTTAGCCACCATCTGGGGAATCGCAGTCATGGCAACTGTGGGATGTTGTTGTTGTTGTCTGGCAGGTCGAGAGGGTAACCTAGGTCTTTTTGTCTTCATCTTAGGCTGGGGACCCTCATCCGGAGAAGACTTCCTCTTTGCTGACATGCCCCACTTCTGGAGAAGGTTTCTATTCTCCGTTGCAGCCTTGTCTATAACTTCCTTGACCGCTTCACTCGAGAAGAAGTCCTTACACCAGATATTGGAAGCTATCAGCTTCCTGGGTTCGTGCTTTACTGCTGTGGAAGCAAACACGAACTCCCTACATGCTCTTCTGGCTTTGATAAAGCCATACAAGTCCTTGACCAAGGTAGCCATATGCATCTTGGCCATGACCATGTTCATATCTGGGGTTTTGTTAATGTCTGCCGTCATCTCTAGACAGTTTTGCAGAGATAGAGATGTTGCCAGTCTTTCTTTTGTCTCTTGCTCCCTACACAAGAGAAAGTCAGACAGTTTAGGGAGATTTTCGCTGAACTGATGTCCAGCGATATCTGCCTCCAACTTCCCAACTGAGAAGGTAAGGTGGACTTCCTTCCAGTCCTTATCTTCCATGGGCAGGGCTAGAGATAATGGTCTACACTCGTCGAGTGTAGGGCAAGGTTTGCCTGCCTCTATTGCCTTAACTACAGCTTTAAAAACCTTTGACATAAATGGAAAGGCTATCGAAGCTGGAGCAAGAAAGGTGGGATGCTTCTTGCTAAGGGCTGACACTTTGAAGTTAGTGTAGCCCATCTGCTTCAGGCTACTTGACAAAAGGGCCTGAACTTTATCATGGTCAAAAACTATGACCTCCTTAGGTTCCGTCTCTTCCTTCGATGCTGGTTCCAGCTTCAGAAGGACGAAGCAGTCTGGGTAGGATTCAAAACTAGGCCAAAACTCAACATCTTCAATAGGAACGGTCCCCAACTTCTCTGAGATAAAGATCTTGCCATTAGTAATTGGCATGTACTCTCCATACCTCCAGGGATTAATCTCAGAGCAGGTTGGGAGGTCTTGAACCCTGAGTCTCTTGTGAGACCCACGGGATGCGAGTTGGGCAATTCGCCTTTCCAATTTCGCCTCCCTTTCTTTGCCTTGTTTGCGAAGACTCTCCATCAACGCCGTGAGATTGGCCAGTGACTGTCTCACGTCATCTGATGGAGGGGCAGAAGATGTAGAGGGTAACAGCTCTCGAGCCGAAACTGACGGAAGGGACTACAATTCAACATCCTCACCTTCTTCAGGAGTCAAGGTGGACTCCTCCTCGAGACCTTTCGCTAGAGGGTCCTTCTCGGTGTACGAAGATACCTCAGACTTCCTCTCCTCTTGATGGATGTCAATGCCTTGCATTGCGTCGGTGACGTCCGTCTCTACGGCAATCTGGATGCAAGGGATCTCAGGTCGTGGCTGGGGTATGACAGCTTCCATACCCACTTTTGGGAACAGCAAGATGCACATCTGTTCCTTCGGAAGGTACGGTCCAGTGGCGTTCTTCTGAAAGCCATGAACCCATCTGCGCAGCTTCTCTCGTGCTGCATCCCTTGACTCCGCTGACTTGGGGTCATCAAAAGCCTCGGTAACCAAGGCCTTGCAAATCTACCAGTCCTGGGGGTCACAGTACCGAAAAGGTCCCTTGGAAGTGATGCAGGAGGCATCAGCTCTGCACTCTACATGGCCACAGAAGTCTTTGCTCCTGACATTGCAGAAGACTACTTGGCACTTCAGTTGGTCCTCCTGTAAAGAGGGGAAAATTAAATGAGTATGCAGTAGTTTATCTCACCCGATAAACAAATATATAAAATATTACTATTAATATTTTAAACATTATAGCTTAGGATAGACAAGCTAGAAAGGAACTGGGAAAAACACGTACTTGTGTTTCCTGTCCAGCTAATTGCTGTGACCTCCCCCAAAACTAAAACCCAGAGTCTTACTATTCAGGAAACCCGAGGGAAAGGCCTAACCCGTAGGGGTAAAGAAGTGTAACTTAACACTAACCTTTCCCAAGGTTTTAATAATGTAGGGTAAGTTGTTAACTGTGTATTTAACTGTGTGTTGAAAGAAATCATTCTTCCAATGTATGATTGGTCTCAACAATAGACTATGTAAGGATACACAGGGTATGTTGGAAATAACTACTGTATAACAATATACTATAGTTTTCTGTTTGCAGTATAATATATACTGCAAATATACTGGCTACTGTATAATCCTATACTGTAGTTTAGCCTGCATGTTGCCGGCTAGGCTAGCCCCTGGCGACACGATCCCGCCGGCTTCTCGCCAGCTGGATTAGTACCTGGCGGCATCGGCCCAGCCGGCATGTTGCCGGTCGGTAATAGCTGGGAAAGTCGTTCAGCTAACTAAATAACACATGCGTTATGAACGACAGCGCCCATGGCACCTCCGGTGAAGGCGAAGCTCCAACTCTTAAAATTACTCTAATTTCACTGTGAGGCAGGAGTTAAAAATTATACACGGTAAAGATCAAATACTCAACTTTCCAGAGGCAGAAGAGGCTGGAGATTGCATGTTAAATCCTTAAAATCGAGCACAACGTCAAAGCAACAAGGGAAAACCACCGTGCGAAACTGCTACGAATATAGGAATAAGCGCCTTCTTGGATACAGCGCCATCTAGATACTCAATAGTAGTACGGGAGGAAGGGTACCTTGATAACGGCTCCCATTCTATTTTTGCCACTTTCTCCCTCGAAGCGAAATTGCTATTCGGGGTCAATATTGCTATGTGTCGTATCGAGATATACGTCCCCTGATATTAAGGAATATCCTTAAGAGAAATTTTAAGGATATTCGTACCAGGAGTTAGAATTCTGGAGACCTAACGGTTAATTCTCTGGGAATATCACTGTAGCCAAATATCCCTTAGAAAGCTACTCTAGGAACCTTCCATCAGGATGACATGGCTTGAGCCCAAATATATATATATATATATATATATATATATATATATATATATATATATATATATATATATATATATATATATATATATATATATATATATATATATAATGTATCTATATCTATAAATAAAAATTTAAATATATATATATATATATATATATATATATATATATATATATATATATATATATATATATATATATATATATATATATATATATATATATATATATATATATACAAATATAAACATATACAGTGGAACCTCTACACACGAACGTATCTACATCTGAATTTTCCAACATCCGAAGTAAAATTCGAGCAAATTTTTGACTCTACACCCGAATTTTATTTCGACACACGAAGTAAACATTACGCCATTGAGCGTCGAGTGCTCAGTTCTCTATTCTTGTGTGTATCGTGTGGTTGTCCTCTGTTTGGTCTGTTATTAACAGTGCTTATTTTCTTCCTTTTCTCACATTTCCTTTTTGATTTTACCTATAATCATGGTGCCTAAGAAGCTAAGTTTCAGTACAGGAAGAAGGCAATTCTTTTATTAGAATTGAAGCAAGAAATTATAGAAAAACATGAGAGCAGTGTGCATGTGAGTGATACTCTCACATTTCCTTTTTGATTTTACATATAATCATGGTGCCTAAGAGGCCAAGTTTCAGTACAGGAAGAAGGCAATTCTTTTATTAGAATTGAAGCAAGAAATTATATAAAAACATGAGAGCAGTGTGCATGTGAGTGATACTGTACCTGTATGGCTAACCAATATGGCCGGAATAGGCCTATGATCTCGAGGATCATCAAGCTGAAGGCAGCCATTACAGCAAATAACCATCGAAGGGGATCACTATTATTACAAGACATCTTAGCAATACCCTGGAAGAGATAGAACGCCTTTAGTTGATAGGGATAAAGGACAAAGAGATTGTTGGCAACGATCATTTGTGAGTAGGGCCAGCGTGATGAACAGTAAGAAAGAAAAAAGTGAAGCAAAGAAAACCATGATAGCATTAACAAGCTCTTTTAAATAAGACTTCTCTCTTTTTCTGTTTCTCTCTAAACATAGTATTAACATGTTCTTTAAATAAAATCTCTCTCTCTCTCTCTCTCTCTCTCTCTCTCTCTCTCTCTCTCTCTCTCTCTCTCTCGTTCTTCTTCGCTGTTATAGTGTTAGATACGTCTATTATTTTTTTTCCGAGAGAGAGAGAGAGAGAGAGAGATTAAACAAAAATGTGTTTAGAGTACATATGATTTTTAACAGCGTCAACGAGTTGAAAAACAATTAAATGTAACTAAGAAAATAATAACAGCTAATCTGAATTCCTTTAATAACTAAAACAAATATTGATACAAACACACTCGTGTGCTTATGCACAAACACACACACAGGTGCAAGAATTGCTACGCAATAAGAGAGACGGTCGGGGAGGAGGTAGAGATGGTGACTGCGATAACATACCGTAACTCGTCCCTGAAAGAGATGAAAATAAAAAATTAAAAGAAAAAAAATGTAAAAAATATGAAATAAAAAAAAAAAAATTAGCTAAGTTATAATAAAATTTCCTTAGTGTAAGTTACGGTATGTTATCGCAGTCACCATCTCTACCTCCTCGCCGATCGTGTCTCCTCGTGCATGTGTGTGTGTTTGCGCATACGCACACGAGTGTGTTTGTATCAATATTTGTTTTAATTAATAAAGGAATTCAGATTCGCTGATATTGTTTTTTTAGTTACATTTAACTGTCTTTCAACTCGTTAACGCTGTTAAAAATCGTATGTACACAGCACATTTTTGTTTAATCTCTCATTTTTGTTTAATCTCTCTCTCTCTCTCTCTCTCTCTCTCTCTCTCTCTCTCTCTCTCTCTCTCTCTCTCTCTCTCACAGAAAAAATTAATAGAAGTCTCTAACACTAACAGTGAAGAAGAACAAGAGAGAGAGAGAGAGAGAGAGAGAGAGAGAGAGAGAGAGAGAGAGAGAGAGAGAGAGAGAGAGAGAGAGAGAGAGAGCGAGAGAGAGAGAGAGAGTATTTATTTAAAGAACATGTTAACACCATGTCTACCTTCTCGCCGATTGTCCGTCTCCTCCAGGCGTAGCAAATCCTACACCTGCGTTGGCCTGTCTCTAAGGTAAAGTGGCAATAAAACACATTTTTTATTTATTATTTCATTATAATTATCTTTTTTACATGCTTCTTTCATATTATGCAGTTATGTTATTGTTATGTGTAATTATGTGTTGCCATTTATTAAGGATTTATTATGGGTTTTTAGGCTGAGGAACGAATTAAATGAATTACCATGTATTCTTATGGGAAAATTCGTTTCTACATCCGAACATTTTCTACGTCCGAAGTTGGTTGTGGAACGAATTAAATTCGTATGTAGAGGTACCACTGTGTGTATATATATATATATATATATATATATATATATATATATATATATATATATATATATATATATATATATATATATATATATATATATGTATACACATCTATATATATACATCTATATATATATATATATATATATATATATATATATATATATATATATATATACCAAGGCACTTCCCCAATTTTGTGGGGCAGCCGACATCCAACAAATAATAAAAAAGGGACCTCTCCTCTCTATGTTCCTCCCAGTCTGACAAGGGACTCAACCGAGTTTGGCTGGTACTATTAGGGTGCCACAGCCCACCCTCACCCGTTATCCAACACAGATGAAGCTTCATATATATATATATATATATATATATATATATATATATATATATATATATATATATATATATATATATATATATATATATATATATATATATATATTCAAATAAGCCATGAATATTTTTGATACATTAATGTCTGGATTCTCTTAACGACCTCGGGATCAGAGCCCCAGGCGAAATCACACAAAGACAAGAGCTTGGCTCCGGCCGGGAATCGAACCCTGGTCGGCAAGCTTGTACAGACAGTGACTAACCCACTTTCTTCGTGGCCAAGTGGGTTAGTCACTGTCTGTACAAGCTTGCCGACCAGGGTTCGATTCCCGGCCGGAGCCAAGCTCTTGTCTTTGTGGGATTTCGCCTGGGGCTCTGATCCCGAGGTCGTTAAGAGAATCCAGACATTAATGTATCAAAAATATTTATGGCTTATTTGAATATATATATATATATATATATATATATATATATATATATATATATATATATATATATATATATATATATATATATATATATATATATATGGTTTTTCGGAGTGTTTTCGAGACCATGAAGGCTTCTGCTTCTTTCTCATCGATTGAGTACCATTTCCTTTTTTGGTGGAGAATTTTGGGTCTCCCCCTGGTGTTTATGTGCTATGCATCTGTTAATTGACCTAGGCCAATGCAGGGCCAAAACCAGTGGCTCATGTGTCCAAATTCCTCAGTATTATATATTAATTCTTATCTCATCTTTTACAAGTGTGTTAAATATAATTTTCTACTAGTATTATATATTAATTCTTATCTCATCTTTTACAAGTGTGTTAAATATAATTTTCTACATCTGTGGTATGATTATGAGATAGACTTTTGCCCATTTTTGTATGCTTGTCTTTCATCTGTCTTGACTTGAGCTAACCCCTGACGCTTTGCCCTTGGCCAAGACTGGCTATTATTTACAAATCCACCCTTTTACCACGGAACCACAAGGTTCTCGTGAGGCCGCCACTCCTACCTCGTTATTGCTACGTCATAGTGGGGAGCTGCAGCCATGAAGGTACCCTATGGGAGCAGTGAATTGTGTTTTACAGACGTCTTTGGGTGACAGTATTTCACTTATCCACTTAGCCTTAGTGTCTTGTTAGGCCACACTGGTTGTGGGGACTTGTTCTGTGTCTACACTCTGTTGATCTCTTAGAACAAAATCAACCTTGTTCTAATAGTGACAGGTAGACCTTCCTTTCGTGTCGTCTTACGCATTTGCTAGGCTTCCTTTCTTAGTTTCTGGTATGCTGGCAGCCAGTTTTGAGGATTCATTCTTTGTGACGATTTACTGTAGATCCCTTGGAACAACATTTGCTGGTTCTAATACTACAGTTAGGTCATCCTGTCCTATTACTTTACCATTTTCTAAGTCTCCCTCCCCTCCATTTCCCTTCCCCTTGCCTTGCTAGTCTTGACCTGTTTGCTGTGGAACCTAGTTTCCTTCCAGTCCAGGTTTCCCTAACATCTGAGGAATCCTTAGTTGCTACATAGATGGACAGGATAGCTTGTGGGTCATCTAGTCTTGACTCGGTGGGCGAGTGATTGATCCTACTTTGTCACCTTAGAGACTACCTTTGGGCGGTCTAGCTGTCACTTTCCCCTTCCTAGTTAAGCCACAAATTTTTTCACGGTCCATGGAACTACAATTCCTTTACCTAGTCTGCATTCCCTAGCATCTGAGCATTCCTCAACCGCTATATAAGCTAGACTAGCCGTTACAGTGGGTTTTTTGATGGCCTAACACTGTCTAGGCAATGAAACTAGAACCCCCTCCTTTGCTGCCTTAGCAGTTGCTTGCTTTCTGACTTCAGCTCCTTATCATGGGCTATGTATCGCTTGCTGTGGGGTCTTGATTCCTTTGCCTAAACAGAAGCTCCCAGGCCGAAGTACTTACCATTTGGCCATACTTCCAGTCCTGTCGGCTTGAGTTTTTCTAGCCTTGGATGTGAGCAGGTTAGGGGTACCCCTCTCTCTTTTCATTAGAAGAGAGCCTCCCACCTTACCACCCTAGCTACAGCCTTAGGCTAGTCACCTGCGTCTATTCCCTTCCTCCGTATTTGAAAAACATTAGCCTCTAAAGTTGGTCTATTGGATGCCTCTTGCTGTCAGGATTTCCCTTGAATTTACGAATTCATGGTATCCTGGCCGTGTTATACGCCTCAATTTATTTTAAAGGGCTACTCCCCTTTCTCATGATTTAATGTTAACAGCTATGTTTCTTGGCAAATTCATTTATTAACTGCCTTCTGATTAGCCTGTGTCTTTTCTCTTACACGTGGTCTGTTTCTAAGTAGGACAATGCCACTGCTGCGTTGTATCGACGTATCTAAGGGTAATGAAAGGTCAGTCCATAGAACCATGATTGCGAGGAGTAGCTGCCACCTTAGGCATGGCTGCTGACACCTCAGGTGCCGCCGTGGCCGGCTTAGGCAGGATGGTATGTAAATTTACCACCTTAGGTTGTCTAATTCTAATAGACTGACTTTGGGGGAAATGGTGTTCTGTTGATGAGAATCTTTCTCCCTCCACACAGTAGGAATTCTTATGAAATTTTATAGGTAGCAGGTTGGACAGCACACCAGCCACCCATTGAGATACTACCGCTAGAGAGTTCTGGGGTCCTTTGACTGCCCAGAGAGTACTTCACTGGATCCTTCTCTCTGGTTGCGTTTCACTTTCCCTTTGCCTAAACATACACCGAATAGTCTGGCATATTCTTTACAGATTCTCTCTGTCCTCATACACCTGACAACACTGAGATTACCAAACAATTCTTTTTCACCCAAGGGGTTAACTACTGCACTGTAATTGTTCAGTAGCTACTTGCCTCTTGGTAAGGATAGACGAGACTCGTTAGCTATGGTAAGCAGTTCTTCTGGGAGTACAATCCAAAATCAAACCATTGTTCTCTAGTCTTGGGTAGTGCCATAGCCTCATTACAATGGTCTTCGACTGTCTTGGGTTAGAGTTCTCTTGCTTGAGGGTACACTCAGGCACACTATTCAATCTAATTTCTCTTCTTCTTGTTTTGTTATAGCTTTTATAGTTTATATAGGATATATTTATCTTAATGTTGTCACTGTTCTTAAAATATTTCATTTTCCTTGTTTCCTTTCCTCACTGGGCTATTTTCTTGGAATGCTTTTCTAACTAGGGTTGTAGCTTAGGAAGTAATAATAAAAACAATAATAATTCTGAGCTGCTTGGGATGAGCTTTCTTTGTAGTATAGCTTTAGCAATAACTAGAGCAGGTAGAAATTTTTAGATTATAGAAAATTTTTGGAGGTTTTCTTTAAAAAAATTTCCTGTGTAACAAAAGATATGCCAAATATTTTGATGCACAGTTTGTACTCATTAAGAATTTTCTATCTTTACAGGTTGCTGAAGACAAGGAGTGTGCTATGGTAACCTGCACGAGGAGGGTCAAGTTGCCTTGTGGCCACAAGATGCAAAAGGTTGCTTTGCCATTTGGGAATCTACAAACTACAGCCTGTGCAAAGACCTGATTTACACGGGTTCCCACACTACCAACGTCTCCCAGGACGATAAAGCGTGGGGTCAGAAGACCATTAGGCGTTAGGTGAGAGGCTTCAAAAAGAGCTCTCAACAAGGTCCCCCTTACCTATCTTTGATGGAACTTAAGAACCTCCTCTTCCCCAAGGGCGATGTGACTGCTGTTTTTGGTCACCAGATACCGACAGTCCAACTTCCGCCATTACAACTAGATCAGGCAGATCATGAAGTTTGGAATGCATTTCAGGTGATGAGCATGGATGCCGACAACATGTCCATGACCTCTTCTGTGACGTCATAGCAAGAGAGGATCCTGCTGACTACGGAAGCCTCTGATGAGTCCCTAGATGTCCATCAGGTAAGTACAGCTCCTAGTACTTCTTTGGCTCAGACCCCCATTTCCCGGATCTGCCACCCTTGCCTTTACTTCTACTCCTGTTCCTATTCCGAATACATCTTTGCTCCCTGGTCACTTGGAGTTTATGGCATCCATGAAGGAATTCATGGAAAATATCCATGCTGAACATAAAAGAGCTCAAGCGTCCTTAGATTCAAAAGAGGCTTTTCAGCAGGCACCTAAGTCCAAGGCTCCACCAGCTTCAAGTCTTTCAGATTGTTCGGCGAAGAATTCTTGGCATTAGGCAGAGCATATGGCTCTGAGTGAGGGATACCGCCACATTGGAGAAGGCATGGGATCTAAGCCTGTCTCTGACTTAGAATTCTACCCCTCAATTGATTGCTATCTTTGCTGTTAAGTACGGCTGAACTCTGAAGCGTCCATGAGGGATGATACAATCACCAAGGAAACTATCATCCTAGACCACAGCAAGGTTCATACCTTATTGGTAAAGGAGCTAAGTTTGGCCAAGTTTACTAACACTCAATATTCTGCTTATGGCAGGAAGCAGGCTACATTTATAGCTCTGAAGGATAGTGTTTTTCCCTTCGCCTCAAAAAGTTAAGAGGCTGTGAAGAAGGCAATAACTGAAGGTAGATCACTGTCAGTGCTAGATGAGTGCAAACTTGTCTCTCTAGCCCCTCCTTATGACTCGGAGAGTTGGGAAGATGTCCAACACACCTTTACAGTCAGGAAACTGGATAGGGACATAGGAAGCAAGCAATTCCATGAAAAGTTGCCAAGAATTCCAAATTCTTGTAGAAAGCAGAATTGGCAGCCAAAGAAAAACTGTCTTCTTTGTCTCTTTACTTAATTTACTTAAACGGCTGCTTTTCCAGTCCCATACAGCAGGGAACCCTACTTTTTACAGGACCTCCACTGTCATTTTATCTTGTTCGTTCAGAGTACTCAACATTTCATATCACGTATTGCTCATTTACTGTTAAATCCTCACTGTCAAACAACTCACAAAATAAGGAAGTCTACTGTTTCCTCTTGAAAGTTTTCAATCATTCAGATGTCTCACGGAAGCTTATTGTATAGTCTAGGGGCCACATATTTAAACCTGGATAGGTACGGTGGGTCGTCCGCGACCCCGAGCGTCAAAAAAAAACAGGTTTTTCTCACGAGACTCACCTCCGTGACTGAATTTGTGGGTGATCGACCTGCAGTAGGTGTCTCGCCTACACGCTCTAGTAGTGTCCAGATGTGCATTGCTGTAGCTGTACTCCTTCCCCGATTTCTGAGACGTGTCGGGGTCGAGCGCGACCGAGTTTACCCTTCTAAGGTAATTTGCATAATTATCAAAGTTATTACGTATTATGAAATTGTCGTAGAATGGTGCAACTTGTATAGGTTATCAGTTGTGGAAAGTCTTGGTGGATTGTTTGGCTACCATGTGCATGATTTTTTTTTTAGTTAAAATGTCGTTCATCACCACGAGGACCATTTTACCGCGAGTGCCCCTTTTTCATTTTTTATCATTTTTTTGCCAAGTCATTTTTCCGTAAGATATTGCCGAATAGTGTCGTAAAACTTTTGCTTTTTTAGTGTTGGAAAGTGTGTCTAGATGATCTGGCTACCCATACGTGACTTTGTTTTTGTTAGATACGACGTAGTTATTGGTATATTGGGTATTTAACTGCGGTTGCCAATTTCTGTTTTTTTCCAATATTTGTGAAAATTTACTACGTAGTAAGGAATTGCCGTATATTATTGATTTTTTTTCATGTTTATGTGTTAGAAAGTGTGCCTTGATGGTTGGGCTAACACGTGCATGTCTTTTTTTTTATCTGAGATGCCGTATATTAGAATGTTGGGCATTTTACCGCGAGTGCCCCTTTTTTCATTTTTTTTCATTTTTTTGCCAAGTCATTTTTCCGTAAGATATTGCCAAATAGTGTCGTAAAACTTTTGCTTTTTTAGTGTTGGAAAGTATGTCTAGATGATCTGGCTACCCATGCGTGACTTTGTTTTTGTCAGATACGACGTAGTTATTGGTATATTGGGTATTTAACTGCGGTTGCCAATTTCTGTTTTTTTTCAATATTTGTAAAAATTTACTACGTAGTAAGGAATTGCCGTATATTATTGATTTTTTTTTTCATGTTTATGTGTTAGAAAGTATGCCTTGATGGTTGGGCTAACACGTGCAGGTTTTTTTGTTTTATCTGAGATGCCGTATATTAGAATGTTAGGCATTTTTCCGCGAGTGCCCCTTTTTATTTGTTTTGCATTTTTTTGCTTAGTCATGTTACCGTAAGGAATTGGCAAGTAGTGTCGCAAAACTTATATTTTTATAGTGTTAGAAAGTGTTTCTAGTTGATCTGGCTACCCATGCCTATCTTTTTTTTAGCCAGATATGGCGTATATATAGGTATGTGTTCGATTTTCCTGTGATTGCCATTTTTTCGTTTTTTCCCATTTCTTTCAAAATTACTACGTACTAAGGAACTATCACAGAGTAATGATTCATTTAGATGTTTATTTGTCGGAAAATGTGCCTTGATGGTTTGCCTAGCACGTGACTGAATTTTTTTTTTCTGAAATGCCGTATATTAGAATGTTAGCCATTTTTCCGCGAGTTCCCCTTTTTATTTGTTTTGCATTTTTTTGTTTAGTCATGTTACCGTAAGGAATTGGCAAGTAGTGTCGCAAAACTTATATTTTTATAGTGTTAGAAAGTGTTTCTAGTTGATCTGGCTACCCATGCCTATCTTTTTTTTAGCCAGATATGGCGTATATATAGGTATGTGTTCGATTTTCCTGTGATTGCCATTTTTTCGTTTTTTCCCATTTCTTTCAAAATTACTACGTACTAAGGAACTATCACAGAGTAATGATTCATTTAGATGTTTATTTGTCGGAAAATGTGCCTTGATGGTTTGCCTAGTACGTGGCTGAAATTTTTTTTTTTTTCTGAAATGCCGTATATTAGAATGTTGGCCATTTTTCCGCGAGTGCCCCTTTTTATTTGTTTTGCATTCTTTTGCTTAGTCATGTTACCGTAAGGAATTGGCAAGTAGTGTCGCAAAACTTGTATTTTTATAGTGTTGGAAAGTGTTTCTAGATGATCTGGCTACCCATGCCTATCTTTATTTTTAGCCAGCTATGGCGTATATATAGGTATGTGTTCGATTTTCCTGCGATTGCCACTTTTTCGTTTTTTCCCATTTCTTTCAAAATTACTACGTACTAAGGAACTATAACAGAGTAATGATTCCTCTAGATGTTTATTTGTCGGAAAATTTTGTTTACTTCTTTTTTGATTGAATATCATCAAATTTTTTTAGCTAAAATATTATATTGTTTTACATTTTTTTTTTCGATTTTATTTCCCTTCAAAAAATTTTTTTTTGGGTCAGAATTTTAATTTTATAGTCGTAAAATAATCGACAATTATCCAGCAACCCACCATACAATTTTTATGCATATCCAAGAATAATTAGATTAGTAAATAACACCTTGAAATTGACATACCCTTCCTACATTTCAAGTGGCAGATTAGGGAGTCTGAGTCAGTGTGGTTGGCGGCCATTTTGTGGACATATCCGAAGCGTAAGTTGCCCTATCTATATATATTCTTGTTCCCTATAGAATTTGTGATATTTTGGTATATTTTTACCTGCATAAATATCATATTATATATTAAATATATGTATTTTTTTACGAAATTTCTAAGTACTCAAAAAATTACCTTTAGATATGGCCCCTGATATAAATGTAATTTACAAAATAATAAAGATTTTTTTACATATTTCTATTCTAGGATAACATATGTTTGTTCCCTAAAAAAATTAGCCACTTCCTATTTCATTTGGGTACCCAAAAAAATTCATGAAATTTGGACAAATATTTTTGGCCAAAAAAAGTTACCCTTTTTTTCTCATTTCAGATCTTCACCTCCATGGGTCTGACTTCATCCAAAATACATCAAGATGTGTCCTAAACATTAAAGAATCAATTCCTAAAAGGATTTGTGTATATATGTATAAACTTTTTTTTATGAATTTTTATGTGAGGTCTTTTTTTCTACTTAATTTTTTAAAATATTTATAATAAATAGTTTTTCTGCAGATGAGTAGTATTTCTCTTTACAGTTGTTTTAAGCATTCATTGAAGTTTTTTTTGGCAAAAGAAAAAAGGAGGTTACTGCAAAAACTGATTTTTCAAGAATTTTTTTTGGCGTCGGGGTCGCGCGCGTCTGAGTATACCCTTAAAGGGGTGTCCGAGGAGCGTACCTATCCAGGGTTAAAGGCTCTGGACCCTACAGTACACATATATCTAGGTTCCAATACTTTGAAACCATCTGTGACTATTCTCGTGTCAGCACGATTTGTTGGCTGTGCAATATGTAGCAATTCTCTTCAGTAGATTAGAAGACAGGTTCTGAAAACTTAGTAGGTTATTTTATCTATCTTAAATTCAATTCTCGCTTTGATCAGCATCCAGTGTAAATCAATTAGTATAGGGGTGATCGTTTCTCTAGGTGGGCCACCTTTTATCAGTCTTGCTTCTCTGTTTAATATGTTTTGTAATTTCTTAAGTTGTAGTCGTACTTTTAGTAAATTGTAATAGATGGAGTTGCAGTAGTCAATCCCGGTAATAACACTTGTAATAGATGGAGTTGCAGTAGTCAATCCTGGTAATACCACTGTTTATCACAAGTATCTTCACAGAATTTCCATCCAGGTACTTTTTTATAAAAGCAATATTTCTTAGATGATAACCAGCAGTTTTTATTACATTGTTTATTTGGGCATTGAGAGACAGGTTGCAGTAAAGAAATACACCTATATCACAAACTTTAATAGATATCAGCACTGGGTCATTATTTATGTTCATTTGAATATCACCTAAGCTTCTCAATGTGTTTCTCTTTCCCACCACCATGAACTCAGTTTTGTTTTCATTTAATTTTAGTTGTTTAATTGTCATCCATTCTCTAGCTCTATCAAGGATTTGGTTTAGAGTTTCAGTAGTGTCATCTATATCATTTATGGAGAAGTAAAATTGTGTGTCATCCGCAAATAGTTTGAACTTCACACCATGCCTTTGTAGTATTTTCGATAGACCGATAGTATAGATGCAGAATAAGATTGGGCCAAGTACACTCCCCTGGGTTACCCCTCTGTTTAAAGGTTTATATGATGAATTAAAAGGTTTATATAATGAATTAGAGTTTCCAATTTGCACACAGTAATTTCTACCAACCAAGTAGTCTTTCAGGTATTCGAAAGCTTGATCTTCAATGCTGATACACCGTAGATCATTTAGTAGCAGTTCATGCACAACTGTATCAAAGGCGCACTGAGATCGGGTAATATTAAAATACCACGTTTATTTTCATCCATCATTTCCAGCATATCATTTACAACAGAGCAGATGGCTGTATCCATAGAGTATAGTTTTCTGTAAGCAGATTAATTGTCTCACCAGTCCTATTTGGAAATGCTGATTAGGAACTACTCAAAGCAGACCTCTTCCCAGTTATGGCTAAGACTTATCTGGCTACCTCCAAAGGAATCTGCATGCTTTCTTTTTAGCCAGAAGAGCCAGCATAGAGCATGTCCTAGCCGCAGCCAATATTAGGCATGAGCCTAAAAAGTTGATTGACTTTAACATCTGGGGGAAAGACCTCTTTCCTCAGGTGGTCAAGGAGATAATGAACAGGGCGGCTCAGGAGAATGAGAGCCTTATGCAAAAGTGGAGTATGTCTTCTAAGAGGAAATTTACCCCCAGAGCAGGACATCAACCTAAAAGCAAGAAGACTAAGAGACCTTTTAAGGTCAGGAAAACCTTTCCTGCCACAACAGCCTGTTGCCATGATCCCCCAGATTGTGTAAACAGTTCCCAGCAGTATGTGACACAGTCTCCAGCCTTCAACTCAGTCTATGAAAGGGCCACCACGACATTTCAACCAGTCAGCGCTTAAGTGAAAAATGCTAGTGCCAGAGGAAGGTCTGGAAGGGGCGGTCAATCTAGGGGCCGAGGAAATGAGGTAAATCCTATACAGAGGAAGGTCCTTCAAAACAATAATGAGGGGCTTCAGGTAGGGGGAAGAATATCTTTTCAGGGATCAATGGAAGTTCAATCCTTTGGCTCACAGCATAGTTTTAAAAGGACTAGGCTGGAAATGGAGACTGTTTTTTCTCTATATGTTCTACTATTGAATCTACTATAGTTGATTAAAAAATTTTGTAAGGAACTGAAGTTAGACACACAGGTTTGTAGTTGCCAGGCTATTCTTTCTGTCTCTTCTTGTAGATTAGAGGAACATTACCTAGTTTCCATTCTTGTGGTACCTGTCTTTTGTTGGCCGTCTTTCGAAAAATTTTGTAATAGTGTGGGGTTAATTCTTCTTCTAGTTCCATAATCTCTCTTGGATGAATACCATCTGGACCTGGAGCCTTAGACTTACTGAGTCCTTTTATTTTCTTTTTGAGATCATTCATTGTAAAGGTGATTCTATTTACTAGTTGTGGCCCTTCATAATTAATAGTGAATACAGTTATGAAATATGTATTCATCATTTCAGCTATTTCCAAATTATTTGTTATAAGATTACCCTCCAAGTCTTTTATGTGTGCTTGTGTGTATATGTGTGTGTTTAGGAATACAAAACAAAGAACCACAATACTGAACTATGTAAGTAATTCATCCATGCAAAACAATATGAAGATAAAATATAAATAAAATGAATGATTACAAAAGCAACACTGGACACGTGCAATGAAAGCTGAAGATGAAAATGTAAGCATTGCCAAAATTTGGTTCCATTGCAAAAAAGATATATGATTAGTTGTTGTAATGATTCTTATAAAAACTGAAATTTAGTACATGTAGGCCAATTTACAGTACAGTATATATGATTATCTCATTTCACTGCACAACATATTATAATGCACACTGAACTTTAAATGAAAAGTAACACTACAGTTTCAATATAAAACTAGAATTAGAAAAAAATAAAAAGAATTGCACTATACCTTCAATTCACGTTGTTCTCGAAAGTCTTGGTTAAGAGGGTGTTTTAAGGAAGACTGATTTTCAGTTAACTTTCTGTCTAAAAGCTCTTTAGGTACACCTTTTGAATGTGAATCCTGATTGACTTGAGTCTCTCTTTTTTCAATTTCAGCAGAATTTAAATCTGAATCATCTCCAACTGATTTTGCTTCATGTTTTTCCACAGCTGAATTGATAGGATATGTGGTGTTTTGAGAGGAGTGAGATAACATCCCTGAATCGACCTGATGAGGGATTGCTGAAGACGAATTGCTGCCTTCATCATCAAGAGGATAGGAGCGCTTCTTACCTTTTTTACGATCACTGAAGAGAATAAAACCATATGATATTTCAATAGGTTAACATACAGTATGCTGCTACATTTTATTTATCAAAATCATATGATATACAGTAAAACACACATATGAGAACAAAACATTTACAGTGCAGCATTAAAAAATTCAAGGTTTTCCCCACTAATATCTAGAAAAGATTTCAAAATTTAGTTTTAAAAATTTAGGATTTGATACTTCATAATCAATTTCCTTATCATATACAGTATTTTAATTTTCACAATAAAACAACACAATACCACCAAATGTACACCTCATGAGGAAATTGGAGTTCATAATCCATTTATATTCTTTTTATTAGATTTAGTGTTCAATCAATATGATTCCTTACATATTCTATCCAACATGTATAAAGCTATCATAGGCTTCACTGGGAAAATGCTCTGCTCTGAACATTTCAAGACTATTATAAATTGACAGGACTTTCTACTTTCGGCCATTCATGAACAATCTTATATTAAGGATTTCTTTTTTGTACCAATCAATCAAATCAAAGTTCATAATTTTTACCATTAGTCATTATGTGGACACATTCTGTTAGAACAAGACAAAGCAACATTGACTTTACATATAATAAGATATTCAGAACTAGAAACAATATAGAATAGAAAAAGTAAAACTGTATAAGACAGTTCAGTATCTAAAAATACAAAACTACCGTAATTAAAAATCCAATCAATCTCATATAGCACTATCTTCTTTGTTAAATTTGTAAAAAAAACCAGCATGAAAATCACACAGCCAAAACAATCTAAGTGAACGGAACAACAAAACATTTTGCATTATATAGTGAAAGAGCTGTTACTGGCAAGATTTTTTTTTATACAAATACCACTATCTTGCATTCAACACCATGTCAAGGTGTTAATATATATATTAAATATAATAATATATACATCATTAACGAATAGAATCACTTATTACTTGCTGATGGGTCATTCAAAACTCATCCATCAAGTCATATTAGGGGTGTTGCTGATACTCTTAATTTTAGAAGGAATCAGTCCTTGAATAGGATCTTGGCAGCAGCTTGGTGGCATAGCAGATCAGTATTTACCAAACACTACTTGAAGGAGACCTGATTTTCTTATAAAGATTATTGGGTCTTAGATCCTATGGTAGCTCCAGGTTGTTACGATTCATGAGTCATAGTAGTTTTTTTTTTTAACTATAACTAATAAGAATTTAACACTAGCAATTTATGTATGGGAAATGAATATAAAAAGCTTGTTTTGTATATATGTTTGTTCACACATTTGTTTACAAGAAAAATGTATTGTGTTTTCCCCTTTGCAATCATTGACACAAATCAATACGCATGAAGTTTCAAAAACGGCAATAGGATAGAGGGCAGAAAAAAAAAAAAAAAACACTAGAAAGACGAGTTGGAGATATTATTCATGGCATGGGTTTACAGCTGATCAAATGATGCTAGTACACTGCCTTTGGGCTCGAAGACGTGACAGAATGGGATGGGAAATTTTGGGGGGGGCTCAGGCCATGTCATCCTGATGGGAGGTTCCTTTAAGTAGCTTCCTAGGGTATATTTGACTACAGTGATATTCCCAGAGAATTTACCTTAAGGTCTCCAGAATTGTAACTCCTGGCGCAAATATCTCTAAAGTTTCCCTTTAAGGATATCGCATACAGTAATATCAGAGGACGTATTCTTGAGACGCCACATAGCAATCTTCACCCCACATAGCGTTTACGCTTAGAGGGGGAAAGTGGCAAAAAACGAAGGGGAGCCGTTAATAAGGTACCCTTCCTCCGTTACTATTTGAGTATCTAGATGGCACCATCATCGCCGCCATGTTTATTCCTTTTTCTCGGTCGGTAATTTTCCCGGTTGCTCTCTCGTTATTGGATTATTTTGGATTTATCATGCAATTTCCACCCTCTTCTGCCTCTGGAAAGTTGAGTATTTGATCTTTACATTGTATAAATGTAGCTCTTGCCTCTTTGTGAAATTAAATCAAATTAAATTAACTTATGGAAGAGCTGTTGCCTGAACCGGAGGTGTCGTGGGCGCTGTCGTTCGTAACGCATGAGTTATTTAGTTACAGTAGTCAGAATGACTTCCCGGTATAAATAGCATAAAATAATGATAACTATTTAGTCTACATTGCTAGGAGCTATTTATATTATGCCGATAGTATTCGTAATACTTTCGGCGATTTAGGTAACCGAACCTTGCTTACGCTAGGCTTCCTAGCCTAAGCGTTTAAGTTTACTTTCATACATGATAAGATAGACATTCCTAGTGTTATAAAATTTAAATGAAGCCTTTTAGGCAATTTATACATGTGAGATATATTGAATGCATATAAAAATTTCCTCTTCTAAAGATAGTATACGAGAGAGTTTCGGTGATTTAGGTAGTCGATTCTCGCTGCCACTGGGCTACTAGCCTAGTGGCTTTAGTATACTTTCATACATCTTCCCCGGTTGCCCTCGCGTATCCTTTTATCAATTCAGGCGGAGACAGATATCTCCTAGAATTATCATATAAAGCGATACTCGTCTCAAGTGGAGATTTAAGGGTAATCCCTCCTTCCCTCGAGTGTAGCCTTAAGCTACAACCCTAGTCAGTCGTGCCTCGAGTTGTCATTCAGGCAGGACTAGGCTAGGGTTTTCTGTCCCTTCCCTTAACCGCAGATGGCAGGTTTTGCGTTTTGGTCAGAACCTCAGAGTAGATAGTCTTATGGTGGCAGCAGTCCGGCAGGGTGAATATTCATTCCCCTGTCGGATTACGCTGCCGGCATAGGAGGCTAGACCTCCCTAGACCACACCTGAAGGCCTTATATGATATTGCTACCTTCTCCCTGTGGTCTAGTTCACTAGTCCTGTGTTTGCAGACCCTAGGCTGAAGAATAGACATTCTTCTGCTGCCTAGGATGGCGCCGGCACTGGAACTCTGTTTCTCTCTTGTTTAGGGGTGGCGGCAAGATTGCTGCCGGCCCCTTAACTGTATTGGCAGACCCTAGGCTGGAGAATAGATATTCTCCTGCCGCCTAGGATGGCGCAAATACTTGAACAGAGTTTCTTTAAGGTGTGGTAGGACCAGCAACCCTGCCGGCTCCTTCCACACCTCATACAGGACCCTTTCCCCGCCCGCCCCCCACCTCTGTCCTTTAGTGAGGCCTAGCCATCGCAACCCTTTGGCCGTTGTCCTACAATCTCACCGCTTGCCGGCAGGTTGTAGGGCCGGCTTGGGCCTCTGCTTGTAGTGGCCTAGTCGATCAGCTTTCCCTTATGGACGCAAGGCTCCGGGAGTGCTGTGTCGGCAGAGGATCCCTTTACTGTAGAGTGTTCTTCAGTCCTCTCTTGGACTGCCTTTTTGGGCTCAAGCCATGACGTCCTGATGGACGTTTCCTTTTTGGTAGCTTCCTTGGGTATATGACTACTAGGATATTAACAGAGAATTAAACCACAGGTTATCACAGAATTCTTACTTCTGGAGCGAGTATCCTAAAGGTTTCCCTTTAAGACATTGTATATCAACAGGGGACGCATGTATTAACACGCCACATAGCTATCTGCACCCCATAAAGAGTTAACACTTCGATATGGAGGGGCGCAGAATAACTGGGGAGCCGTTCCACAGCTACACTCGTCCGTGGCTACTTTTGGTACTCGAAACGTAAACAAACGGGCGCCATTGCTAAATGACGTCACGTCCGTCCCCATCCTTCTTTTAGTAGCTTGCCTTGCTAAGACGGATTTCCCCTTGTGCTTTTTTATCGGCTTGCATCTTCGTAATGTCGCTACCTTCAGCCTCGCCTTCTTCTGGAAAGTTGAGTACCAGGTCCCAGTATTGTTTAAATAAGCTCTGACCGTAAAGTAACTTATACTTTTCGAGATATTTCATGTTTTCTGGCGGAGCTGTGCTGCTACCGGACACGCCATTTTATGGCGTCGCTGTTCCCTTGCATGCCTTATTTAGCTAGCCTGAACAGCTTATTCCGGCCTATTAACTAATTGATACTGTTAGTTATTTAGTCTTCATAGCTAGGAGCTTCATATATCGTGTTTTGACGCTCTTTTATCCGGTCATCGCCTGACCCCATACTAGATTGCTAGCTTAGCCCCTAGGCCAGATTGCCACGCACCAGTGTTCATGCATGATATATTCCAGTGATCCTAGGTCAAGTTATGAAGATAGTGGCATTATTTATTTTACTGTTTACTGTGATGCAAGTGTTTTTCGCCTTCAGGGACCATATAGGGGATCGGTTTGATAGTGTGCCTTTCTAACCTAACCTAAATGTAGGACCCCTATATGCTCCCTTCACCCCCTGCCTTCGGGCATTCCCTCTGTGTGGCCATGCTCCCCCTGCTATGTAGGGGGATCAAGTCCGTATCAGAGTATTTATCGCTTCTCTGCCCTCCCTAAGGGAATGATCCCCCCTTAGGGTTGCGTCCGAGAAAGAGGAACGGCCTGTCCTTCCTCAGTTGCTGTGGTTAGGTTACTTAACCTTCCATGCAACTTGCGATGTGTCTTTCAGCCTACCTAGCTTGGGGTTTAACATCCCTTATCTAGGTTAGGCCTCGGGGGGGGGGGGGGGGCCTAGTTCTGTACTGTTTTAGTTTGAGACGGTACCCATGCACCGTTCTCATTCAGGTTACCTACCCTAGGCTAGGGAGCGTCCTCCCTTCCTTGGTGGCCATTTTTATACAGAGCCTCCCCTATGGAAGACCCCTCTTCTTCTCCCTCCCCACCTATCCCTTGGTATGGTCTAGCCTATACATAGGCTAGCCTATACACATCTGTCCCTAGTCCTACAACTCCTCCTTCGGGTGGAGTGATACTGCTATCTTGAACTCCTGTTGAGCAGGCCGCTCTGGTACATATACCCTTCATAGCGTCCTATGGGGTTAGCCACTGGAAGCGATTTGTCCGCAGGGGTTCCCCCTCTCTTGGGTGTATCCTAACCCTACCTTGGGTTACTCTGGCACCCGGCCGAATGCCGGCCCCCTGCCATTGGGTGATAGGACCCACACCTATCATGGGTACACTCACTCAGGTGGGATGTCAGAGGGGTACGTGATCTTACCCCTACAATCCCTCCTTCTGTCTCTCTACCTATCCTGGTGCCAGTCCCTTGCCGCCTCTACTGCCGGCAATACCGCCCTTCTCTTGGTGACACATTCCTGAGATACCCTCCCTCCCCTAAGTCGACAGCCTTCCGCTGGTGTATAGCCGATGGCCCACCCTTACACTACCTAGTTTCGGTTGTCCGTCCTTCGGGCCGGCCTCCGGCGTGCCGGCAGTAATTGCCGGCGGTGTGGGTATACCATACCTTCCTGCCTTATCTTATGAACTGGCCACCAAGCCGGCAGACGCTGCCACCTCCTGCCGGCGTGCCGCAGCTGTGCCGGCGGCCGCCAAGCTGGCATTATACCTGAATTCTCTATGTGTCTTCCTTAATGCCATAAACCCTGCTGGAGCGGCCTCCGGCGTTCCGCCGGTCTGCCGGCACCCACCGGAGGCACCAAGGGACTTGCACCCCTTCTACCAGCTATCAACTACATGCTGATAGCCCTACACTGCAACCAGATAGCTTGGCTACTCCGATGGATAGGTATTGCCTTACCGTTCTATTAACGGCCGTGCTGTCTTCTTGCATATCACAATTTTCCAGCATACTGTGTGTGTCTTAGCTCAGCTGGTTGCCGGAACCCGATCTCATATGGGGTCTTCTGCTACCCCCCCTTTTAATATAAAAGTCTGAGTGGTCTCAGTCCTTGATATACATCGCAGGCAATCTCTGCTAGAATTATCTTCTGCCTTCTTTGGCGGTCCATGAAAATTTCCGCTTTTGTGTCCTTGGTCACAAACGAAATTGCCTACTGATAAGGTTACGGTAACCAGCTGGGCGGGATGCACAAGTATGTGTCTATCTACTTCCTTTCCCGCCCCTCTCTTTAACATTACAATATTATAAGTCACAAACGAAATTGCCTACTGATAAGGTTACGGTAACCAGCTGGGCGGGATGCACAAGTATGTGTCTATCTACTTCCTTTCCCGCCCCTCTCTTTAACATTACAATATTATAAATTAATTAATGTTAAGTTAAAGTTTAACTACTTAAAACTTAACTTTAGGGTAATGTAAGTCACTCTTATGACTTCCGTATACTCATGTTCTCTTTCTTTTACAGGAGGAGTACATCAAATGTGACCACAACTTCTGTGGAGTGAAGCGCCCGCACTTCTACGGGCACACGGCGTGTCGGACCCACGCCCCCTGCGCCAATAAGAAAGGCGAACTGAAATTCTAGGACCCGCAGCACTGTACAGTCTGCATGAGTCGTCTGGTCGAAGCGTTCGACGATCCTCCTTCAGTGGAGGTAAGGGACACTGCTCGAGAGAAGCTACGCAAGTGGGTGCGTGGCTTCCAGAAGAACGCCACCGGACCGTATCTAGCCACCGAAGATTTGAGGGCCTTGCTATTCCCGAAGGCATCACCAGACTCAGTGGTCCCTAAAGATCAGATTCCCACCGTCCAGATAGTGGTGGAACCGGATGTGGTCATAGCTCAGTCCATGCATGAGTGCCGTTTAGACTCCGACAACGTGGAACGTATGTCGGAAGTGTCGGAGAACACGGAGAGGAACCTCATGGGCGATGAACCTGACTATGAGGAAGATCAGGTGGAATACCCTGAGTCGGAGCAGGAGGTCGCTCCAACGTCCACCCCTACACCAACTCCTACACTGACGGATGTATCACTCCCTTCTACATCCGCTACCCCGGATCCTACCCCATCCAACACTCAGGAGATCTTCAAGATGCTTGAAGCTCTCATGGATAAGAAACTTCGCGAGACGCATGAGTTCTTCAGGTCCAACCTCGGAAGTTCGAAGCAACCGAAAAGGATTTCGGTTAAGGACCTCCCTGCATGCTCGGATACTAACCCATGGAGGTATGCCGAGCACATGCCGATCACTACGGGCAAGATCTTTATTAGCGAAAAGGTTGGCTCGATCACGCTGGAAGAAGTGGAATTCTTCCCAAACTTTGAGGCTTACCCGGACTGTTACGTCCGACTCAGGTCTGAACCTGCCTCTAAAGAAGAGACCGAACCAAAGGAGGTTATCGTGTTCGATCTCCCGAAGGCCCAGGCTAAGTTAGCCAACACGGTGAAAAGTAGGGGCTTCACCTGCTCTAAACTACCGGCGCTTAGCAAAAAGCACCCGACCTACGTCGCACCAGACGATGCGACCTTCCCCTTTCTGGAAAAGGCCTTCACTGCGGTGCATAAAGCAGTGGAAGAAGGGAAACCTTGCCCTGCACTGGAGGAGTGCAGACCCTTCTCCCTGACCACTCCCCCTGATGTTAGACACTGGAAAGACGTCCAGTCAACCTTTGTAGTGGGGAAACTAGAGCCTGACGTCGCTGGTCGTCACTTTAACGAGGACCTCCCGAAACTTAATGATCATCTCCTTCGTTGGGAACATGATACGAAGGAGAGGCTCACCGCATCTATGTCCCTCCAAGTACAGCTCGAAGTCATGGCCGGCGACACTAGGGTCCCTGACTACTACATGGTCCTTGCCAAGACACACCTGGCAACAGTAGTAAAGGATCTGTACAGCTTCACGAAGGCTCGTAGAGCCTATCGTGAATTCGTGTTCTCAAGTGCTACAGTGAGACACGAACCCCGGAGGCTGATTTCCTCCAACATCTGGGGTAAACACCTCTTTCCCTCCTCCCTAGTGAAAGAGATCATCGACAAGGCCGCCACGGAGAACAGGAACCTTCTCCATAAATGGGGCATGTCGAAGAAAAGGAAATCCTCTCAGGACGACGGCCCTCAACCTAAGAGGAAACCCACAAAGCCGAAACCCTAGCAATGTCAACAGAGACGGCAGTTTCCGGGATCCGCTACTCCCCAAGTGGCAGCTCAGCCACAACACACCTTTCAATTGGTCACCCAACCGGTCTTGTCACAGTCGCCGGTCTTCAACCCTGCATTTGACCAGCAGTCAACTACCTTTCCTCCCAAAGGTAGAGGCTCAAACAGAGGTGCAGGCAGAGATGCATCTCGCCATCCCTCCAGAGGCAGAGGAGGAAAGGGAGCTAGCGGCCGAGGTAGTAAGCCCTCGGGAAGCCAGAAGCAATGAAGTGCTTCCGGTGGGAGGAAGACTCCGCCAATTCCAGGATCGTTGCACCTTCGATCCCTGGGCACACAGCATCGTCAAGAAGGATCTAGGCTGGAGCTGGACTCAACCACCCCCAACCTTCCAGCAATTCTTCCAACAGTCAACCCCCCTCCTGGAAGAATATGTCCTAGAACTCTTGAACAAGAAGGTGATAAGGAGGGTAAAGTCAACCAGGTTCCAAGGGAGACTGTTTTGCGTCCCCAAGAAGGACTCCGACAAACTCAGAGTCATTCTAGACTTATCCCCCTTCAACAAGTTCATAGCGAACAACAAGTTCAAGATGCTGACTCTTCAACAGATACGGACCCTTCTGCCTCAAGGTTCCTACACGGTCTCGATAGACCTAGCGGATGCCTACTGGCACGTTCCAATGAACCACCACGCTTCCTCCTACCTAGGATTTCGACTCCAAAGGAAAAGCTACGCTTTCAGGGCCATGCCCTTCGGGCTCAACGTGGCCCCACGGATCTTCACAAAGCTGGCAGACGCCGTCGTTCAACAGCTCCGCCTCCGCGGCGTCCAGGTGATGGCCTACCTCGACGACTGGCTGGTCTGGGTGACATCGCCCGAAGATTGTCTAAAATCCTGCAACAAGGTCACCCAGTATCTAGAACACCTGGGATTCAAGATAAACACCAAGAAATCTCGCCTCTCTCCAGCTTAGAAGTTCCAATGGTTAGGAATCCAGTGGAACCTTCAGTCACACCGCCTTTCCATTCCCCAGAAAAAAGGAAAGAAATAGCGGGGTCTGTCAAAAAACTGCTGAAATCCAAGCGGATCTCAAGACATCAGCAGGAACAAGTTCTAGGCTCTCTACAATTCGCCTCAGTGACAAATCCAGTGCTGCGTGCACAGCTAAAGGATGCCGCGGGAGTCTGGAGAAGTTCTGCATCCATCGCTTGAAGAGACCTCAAGAGACGGCTCCCAAACAGACTTCGGTTACTCTTAAAGCCATGGTCGGAAGCAAAGGCCCTGAAAAGGTCCATCCCTCTTCAACACCCACCTCCATCACTCAACATCCACACGGACGCTTCGCTGGAGGGTTGGGGAGGTCACTCCCACCAACAACAGGCTCAAGGTACATGGTCTCCCCTATTCAAGACGTTTCACATCAACATCTTGGAGGCCATGGCGGTCCTTCTCACCCTGAAGAAACTCTCTCCGCCTCCCTCGATCCACATTCGTCTGACCCTGGACAACTCGGTGGTAGTCCGATGTCTCAATTGTCAGGGCTCGAGATCGCCCCAGATAAAACAGGTGCTTCTCCATATCTTCTGCCTGGCAGAGAAGAAGAAATGGCACCTGTCTGCAGTTCACCTACAAGGATTCCGCAACGTGACGGCGGACGCTCTATCTCGGACAAACCCGATAGAGTCGGAATGGTCCCTAGACGCAAGATCGTTCTCCTTCATCTCTCACCAAGTCCCGGAACTTCAGATCGATCTCTTCGCAACAAGCGACAACAATCAACTTCCTCGTTATGTGGCCCCATACGAGGACCCCAAGGCAGAAGCAGTGGACGCCATGTCACTGGATTGGAACAGATGGTCCAGGATCTACCTGTTCCCTCCCACCAACCTTCTGCTGAAAGTCCTCTCCAAGCTGAGAACCTTCAAAGGGACAGCGGCCCTAGTGGCTCCAAAGTGGCCCTGGAGCAATTGGTACCCCCTGGTCCTGGAGCTGCAGCCCACGCTGATCCCTCTCCCGGGCCCAGTTCTCTCCCAGCAAGTACAGAAGTCAACTGTCTTCGCTTCATCATCGAAAGTCAAGGACCTTCATCTCATGATTTTCTCTCCCTAGCCGCGAAGAAAAGGTTTGGGATCTCGAAGAAAGTCTAGACTTCCTCGAGGAATACAAGACCGAATCCACACGACGGCAATACGAATCATCCTGGAGAAAGTGGGTCTCATTCGTCAAGGCAAAAAATCCTACGGAAATCACCATCGATTTTTGCATGTCCTTCTTCATTCACCTTCATGGACAGGGCTTAGCAGCCAACACGATTTCTACCTGCAAATCGGCCTTGACTAGACCACTACTGTACGCCTTCCAGATTGATCTGTCCAGCGACATCTTCAATAAACTGCCGAAGGCATGCGCTCGTCTACGCCCAACACCTCCGCCAAAACCTATCTCCTGGTCCATGGACAAGGTGCTCCATTTTGCCTCCAACTTGGACAACGATTCGTGCCCTCTCAAGGATCTGACTCAAAAAGTTATTTTTCTTTTTGCTCTTGCCTCAGGAGCCCAAGTCAGCGAAATAGTGGCATTATCAAGAGACGAGGGTCACATCCTGTTTACAGACTCAGGAGACCTTACCCTCTTCCCTGATCCGACGTTTCTCGCGAAAAATGAACTACCCACCAAAAGATGGGGCCCTTGGAGAATCTGCCCCCTGAAAGAAGATGCCTCTCTATGTCCAGTAGAGAGCCTCAAGGTCTATCTTCGGAGAACTTCTGACTTTGGTGGAGGCCAACTCTTCAAAGGAGAAACATCGGGTAGCGACCTGTCACTGAAACAACTAAGAGCGAAAATCACCTACTTCATTCGCAGAGCGGATCCTGACAGTACACCCGCAGGTCACGATCCTAGAAAAGTCGCGTCGTCTCTGAATTTTTTCCAGAGCATGGATTTCGAAAGCCTCAAGAGCTTCACAGGATGGAAATCTTCGCGTGTTTTCTTCAAGCACTACGCGAAGCAAGTGCATGAAGTCAAACATTTCGTGGTAGCCGCAGGTAGTGTTATGAAACCTACAGTTAACACTGCATAGAACAGTGAGTTACTTGGGACTTTAACTCTTCGGGTGGGTGCCTATGTTGACCCTCGTGTGATACGTAGTGATTTCATGGACACTTAGTGTTTCTCATAGACTGTTCTTTACAAGGTGAAATGTCATAGCCGTCACATGAGTGCCACATGCCTAGAGCATGATGTGTTTTTTCCTTATTTAAGACTGACGTTCCTATGGAACTTGTGCTTTCTAATCATTTGAAATTTTCTTTCAGATTCAAGAGCGAAGTCTTCTCATTGCTATGTACATTATAATTTATTTGTAAATTAACTTTACATTTTTTATTGCATTTATTATTACTATATCCTGCAATTGTGAAATAAAATTTCTATTTTATTACTTGTGCGTCTCTCTCCGCTCCTACTCATACTATGAAATACATGGTTGTCATAGTTTCATTATCCCCTTTCTCTCGAAAAAGAAGAATAATAGGTTCTATCCGTATTATATAATCACCTATGCTGTGTAATATTCCTAATTGAATACTTACTTGCGCCATATCTTCGAGACCAGACTGTTCTCTAGCTATGAAATATAGTGCCTAACCACCACTTATCTATTATTGAGAATGTTCCTACACGAATATCGACCATTCTGTCTTGTCTCCGAGTTCTTCACGTACTCTCCGCAAGGTGAGTAGCCCTTCGATGACCACTTTGAACTTTGGCATGGACCGTTGGGACTTCTCTGCCAGGGGGGGCAGGAAGTTACATCCCCACGGAACCTCTATTGAGGTCACAATGCTTACCTTTATTCAAAGCCCTTGGCACTTACTATATAAGGGGAAATCTACCACGATACATTGATTCTCTGGTACTCTTCCATCAGGACGTCATGGCTTGAGCCCAAAAAACGGATTTTGAGCGAAGCGAAAAATCTATTTTTGGGTGAGATAGCCATGGCGTCCTGATGGACCCTCCCTGCTATTCTAGTCCAGCCTTTCAGGCCCCGCCCTGTCCTGCTGTATCATGGAGATTAGCAAGCAGCTGGCCTCAGGATGAGGACGGACGTGACGTCGTTTAGCAATGGTGCCCGTTTGTTTACATTTCGAGTACCAAAAGTAGCCACGGACGAATGTAGCTGTGGAACGGCTCCCCAGTTATTCTCCGCCCCTCCATATCGAAGTGTTAACTCTATATGGGGTGCAGATAGCTATGTGGCGTGTTAATACATGCGTCCCCTGTTGATATACGATGTCTTAAAGGGAAACCTTTAGGATACTCGCTCGAGAAGTAAGAATTCTGTGATAACCTGTGGTTTAATTCTCTGTTAATATCCTAGTAGTCATATACCCAAGGAAGCTAACAAAAAGGAACCTTCCATCAGGACGTCATGGCTATCTCACCCAAAAATAGATTTTTCGCTTCGCTCAAAATCCGTTTTCACAAACCTGTAGCCAGCAGAGACCGGCAATGGTTGTGGATGGATGGAAGCCTGAAAAATATACTATCCCCTTCCATTTGAACCCTCATTCTGGAGGAAGGCAGTAAGGCAGAGCTCTTACATCATCCTTCACTCTTTGCTTTCTCTCTCTCTATCGGCTAGTGCCGCCGGGTACTAACCTAACCGGCAGCTGCTGGCCGGCAAAGTGCTGGCTGGAGTTGTGCACCGGCAGCCACAAGCCGCCGGCCACTATCCTAACCAACAAGACGCCGGCTGGACTAGTGCGCCGACAGCCGGTGACCTGCCGGCGGACTGCCGGGAACCATCGCAGCCGGCAATACGCCGGCTGCACTAAGCCCCAGGTGCTAGCCTTACCGGCGACATGCCGGCTAGAACTACAGTATATGACTATACAGTAGCCAGTATGTTTGCAGTATAGATCATACAGCAAACAGAAAACTATAGTATAAAGTATACAGTAGTTAAATTTTCCAACATATTCTGTGTATCCATGCGCAGTCTATTGTTGAGACCATACTATATAAGGAAAGAAATTTTCTTTCCATACACTGATAAATGATCAGTTACAAGTGACCCTCAACCTTAAACCTTTTGGAAGCTGGTATTAAGTTACACTCATCTATCCTTACAGGGTAGAACTCTTCCAATGGGCCACCTAAATAGGATAACCCTAGGCTTTAATTTTGAGGGAGGTCACAGCAATTGGCCGGGCAGGAAACACATGTACAGTATGTGTCTTTCCTAATTAATTTCTAGCTTACCTATCCTAAGCTATATGCAATAAAATGCAAAAATATTATTAATAATATTCATATAGTTTATCAAGTGAGATGAATTACCGTACTCATTTTGTTTTCCTCTCTCTACAGGAGGACCACTCTAAGTGCCGCAGCGTCTTCTGCAACGTCCGGAGCAAGGACTTCTGCGGCCATGAAAAGCGCAGGGCGCACTCCCGTTGTTCCATCACCAAGGGACCTCTTAAGTGTTGGGACCCCCAGGTATGTAACGTTTACAAAGCCTTGGTTACTGAGGCCTTTGATGACCCCAAGACAACGGAGTCAAGGGATGCAGCACAGAGTATGCTGCGTAAATGGGTCCGTGGCTTCCAGAAGAACGCCACGGGGCCTTACCTTCTGAATGAGCGGAGGCGGGCCTATCTATTCCCTAAGGCATCTGCGGATGCCATCATACCACAGCCTCCCCCTGAGATCCCTTGCGTCCAGATTTCCGTAGATACGGATGTCTCGGATGCGATGAAGGAAATCCATCTAGACGAGAGGATGTCAGGGGTGTCAGAAGACAATGAAAAGGACTTTCTTGCGGGAGGTCAGGAAGAGGAGTCTACCTTGGCTCCCGATACCGAAGAGGATGAAGTCGAATCGGTTTCCGTTTCGTCGGTTCCAGCCCCAGAACCAGTGCCCTCTACGTCCCCTGCGCCTCCATCTGTTGAGATGGGGAAGACTCCGTCTACCCTCATGTCAATGATGGAGAGGTTTCAGAAGCAGAGTGAAGAAAGGGAAGCTCCACTGAGGAAGGAGATACATCAGCTTGCAGCGTCCCGTGAGTCTCACAAGAGACTCAACGTGAAGGACCTTCCTTCATGTTCTGACGTGAACCCGTGGAGGCATGCAGAGTACATGCCTATAACAAACGGGAAGTTATTTATTTCAGAAAAGCTGGGATCCGTCCTCATCGAAGATATTGACTTTTGGCCTAGCTTTGAGTCTTATCCAGACTGCTTCATCCGTCTGAAGGCGGAACCTGTGTCGAAGGAGGAGACAGAGCTGAAAGAGGTCATAGTGCTTGACCATGCAAAAGCTCAGGCAATATAGTGGTACCTCTACATACGAATTTAATTCGTTCCACAACCAACTTCGGATGTAGAAAATGTTCAGATGTAGAAAATGTTCGGATGTAGAAACGAATTTTCCCATAAGAATACATGGTAATTCATTTAATTCGTTCCTCAGCCTAAAAACCCATAATAAATCCTTAAAAAATGGCTTCACATAATTACACATAACAATAACATAACTGCATAATATGAAAGAAGCATGTAAATAAGATAATTATAAAGAAATAATAAATAAAAAATGTGTTTTATTGCCACTTTACCTTAGAGACAGGCCAACGCAGGTGTAGGATTTGCTAAGCCAGGAGACGGATGATCGGCGAGAAGGTAGACATGGTGTTAACATGTTCTTTAAATAAATACACTCTTTCTCTCTCTCTTTCTCTCTCTCTCTCTCTCTCTCTCTCTCTCTCTTGTTCTTCTTCACTGTTAGTGTTAGAGACGTCTATTATTTTTTTCTGAGAGAGAGAGAGAGAGAGAGAGAGAGAGAGAGAGAGAGAGAGAGAGAGAGAGAGAGAGAGAGAGAGAGAGAGAGATTAAACAAAAAAGAGATTTTGACGAAGGAAAAATCTATTTCTGGGAAGAGGCCTGTGACACCCCGGTGAGATCCTTCTGAATTGGGACTTGCTCGCAAGTTGAGATTGATTTTGCACAGTGTTTTTCGAAGAGTTTCTCGTTATTCCAACATGACTGACGTTGCTACTTCCCCCTTACCAATGTTAAGTACCATAGTTTGTTTTGGCAGCTTATTGCAGTACCGGGCATTTGTTCTGTTTCCAATATGGTGGTTTTTAGTTTTGGAAGCGATTGTCCTGCCGAGGTATCGGCAGCCATTTTGGGTTATGTTCGCTTCGGTAAATTTTCTAGTTATTATTGCCCATCTGGTACTCTGTCATCTAGGTTATATCACTTACGTTTTATGACCATTTGTGTTATCATTAATTATTATTAGTTTTTACTATGGTATTTATTTGCTTGCAAGTCCAATTTGGACCTACGAAGAATAGCGATTTAAAGAATAGCGATTTAAAGAATAGCGATTTAAAGAATAGCGGTTTAGTCTTAGTTTTGTACTCGCCTCAGGAAGGCTCGATTTAGACTGTATCCTTGTTTATTTGCTACGTTGTCGTTATTCTTCGTTCTTGGTTTTTACAATTACTAAGAAAAAGCAATCAATTTTATTATTTTTCTTATATTATTGTGTGATGTTAGTTTTTTATTATGTAACCTTGAGAGCGAGAGCATAGAGTGCTCGTTTCCTGTTCTACAGATATGAGTTATCCCTTCTCTCGTTTTCTTTATTAGCTCGAGTAAGAGAGGTGAATTTCCCGTTCTCCGTTTTTATACGATCACGAGTTATTCAGGCCTCCTCTTATTATCAGAGTTGATGATAGTACGTTTAATGTTACACACGTTTTATTGATGTGGTTACTGTTAATATAGCTAGCACTATTAATAGGTACGTTAGTATATGAGTCATTAATTGGGGTCATTTTATGCCGACACCCTTAGCTCCGCCTTGAGTTATACTCCGCTATAATGGATACTCATTGGGTGAGAACTAGTCAGATATTTGGAGTGCAACGGTGAAATCCGGCACTCAGACTCCAGCTGAGGCCTTTTGCACACGAACCTTTGTCATGTTTGATCACAATTACACCTTTTTTCATCGAATCTCCGGCTTCACTGGAGATAACACAGACATTCATTGAGGTTAATGTTATCGTACTGGTGACGGTCACGATATCACGATGACGGGCCTTTGCTACCGGATCTCCGGTACAAACAGAGATCAATCAGACGTTCAGAACCGAAGTTAACAATGTGATACCGATGAAGATTATAGATTCTTGTTACGTGGTTACTGATTTTTAATATAATTTCTTAATACATTAAGGTGCTAGCTACTACCATACTCACAAATAATTAAGATTTAAGTGTTTTCTGATTCATATGTCACTGACCAGAATATCAAGGAACATCCAGACTTATGTCTTCTTTCTTTTTACAGAAAGTCCGCTGCGCTGCCAAGGGCTGCTCCGCTGCCTTTACTGATCCCATGGGCCATGATCTATGCCGGTCCCATGCCCATTGCGCCATATCCTTCTCTCGGGAACCGGGACAAGCCCCCTATATGATATGGTTCCCGGAGTCATGCATGCTCTGCTATGAGCTGTCATCCCTACTCCTGAGCGAGGAGGTAAGTTGGTTCTAGTTTGTTCCTGTTAATATCCTTTGCGAGGAATTAATTAGTCTTTATATATTTACATCAGTTTTGGCTTCATCATTAATCCCCTCTCCTCTTTCAGGCTGATGATGAATCTCTCCGGGAGGCAAGAGCTACTCTCCGTCCTTGGGTATCAGGTTTTGGGAGGAATGCGCCGTCTGGCGCACCCTATCTCCTTGATGGAGACATGGCTTCTCGCCTATTCCCAGGCTCTACTACTGCAGCAGTTCCACCGGAGACAGCGGCCCCGTTAATTGAGGTGGTTAGAGCAACGGAGGAAGAGGTTTTAGTGACGGGGGCCGAGCCCTACCTAGGTCTGGACGACGAACCCATGGATGAGCAGGTAGGTGGTGTTGAGTTGGTGGACCCCCTTTCACCCCACACTCCTTCCTCTACTACTTCCTTTCACGGCTTTGATAAACCTACGGCTTCTCCTCGAGGTCCCTCCGTTCCTGTACGACCCAAGGTGAAGCCACTACGTACCTTTAAGCCTTCAGCTTTGCCATTATCAGTGTCACCGGTTCCGGGACCCTCAAAGGATCCTGATGTTCATATTACTGTACCTAAAACCGTGACTCCTAAAAAGTCGAAGTCCACTAAGTCCAGGGCTTCGTTAGAGGATCGGGCTCGGGAGCCCGCTTTATCCGCCGCCATGGTCAGGGATATTGTGAAAGAACAGATACAACAGCATCTACAACAACAGTCTAGGACAGACCAAGGAGCTATGACGGAGCTCAAAGATATGGTGGCGAGTCTCATTCGTTCCGGAACTCAGATGCCTCCTCCTTCAGCCCCGGACGCATCGAAGTTACCCCCCTTCGAGAAAAACAACCCTTGGAGGTTTGCCTTACATGCTCCATATATTGATGGTGCCATAACTCTGGAGGGCATAGGCACCCGTCCTCTAGAGGACCTAGAATTTTACCCTCCGGGACTAGAATTCCCATTCAACGGCTTCATCCGATTGAAAGAACATGCCTTGGTTAGGTTAGACAAGGTACCGAAGGAAACGGTAATATTTCCTAAAGAGCAGGCCCAAGCTCTCTGGGCCAGGACGTTGTCAGACTGGGGGTGCACTAATTCCAAGCTCACCCCACACAAAGGAGCCTACACCATATTTACAGCTTCTCCAGTTATTACCTTGCCTATTACAGATAAAGTGGCAGCTCTTACTTTTCAAGCTATCAAAGAAGGCTCTGCCATGCCGGCTCTTAAAGAGACGGATCCCACCTCCATGCTCATTCCGAGTATCGTTACTATCTGGGATGATGCCCCCGCTACTTTCACAGTAGGGAAGTTAGACCCAGACTGCGCCTCTAATCTGTTTTCCGAGAAGCTTCCCAAATTACCAGATAATCTTCTCAAGACTGAGTTTGAGGCACGGAATAGGTTAGCTAGGTCTCTCCACTCCATTACCTCCGTGGAGTCCCTAACCTCGCTTTATCCGACCGAGACCTTGTTCCGGGTATTCACAAAGAACCTGTCTCTGTCCTTCCAAATCGACTTACACGAGTTTTGTTCGGCTCGGGTTAGTTGCAGGAAACACGTTCTATCTGAGGCCTCGATCAGGCATGAACCGAACAGACTGATAGCTTCCCCCTGCTGGGGTAAGAACCTTTTTCCTCAGGAGGAAGTGAACAAGGTACTACAACACGCTGCGAGAGCAAACCAAAATTTGCAAGTGAGGTGGGGCCTCACTGCCAAAAGGAGGGTTGAGGTTCAAAAGCAAACCTTCTTCAGGAAGAAACAGAGGTTTGCCCCTTACAAGACGAGCAGAGGTCACTACCAGCAATCGTCGGTTACCCACTCGTCTTCACAGTCTCCCGCTGCTTCGTCACCTCTACAACCGAAGCACCCTCAACAGGTGTCTACCTCACTGCTCCCCCAGGTACCCAACCCAACCCCGTTTGGATGCCCTCACCCGCATACAACCCTAGCTACGAACCCTCAGGTCCCTTTCGTGGACACCAGAGAGGTAGCTACAGGGCTAGAGGACAGTTCCGTCAACGAGGCGGACCTAGGACAAGGGGTTCTCGAGGAGGGAAGGGACCTAGATTCACTCCCTCGCAATGATATAGTCCCAGTAGGGGGGAGACTTTACCACTTTCGAGACCATTGGACCTTCAGTCCGTGGGCTCACAGCATAGTCTCCAAAGGCTTGGGGTGGAAATGGTCACAAGGTTCTCCTCCTCCACCAGTGGCCTTCTTCCAGAGACCCACTACCATTCTGAGAGAGTACACCACCGAGTTACTAAAGAAAAAAGCAATCAAACGGGTTCGATCGCTGAAGTTCCCAGCCGCCTGTTCACAGTTCCGAAGAAAGGCTCGTCGGCATTGGGAGTGGTCCTGGACTTGTCAAAGCTAAATTCTTACATCCTCTGCGACAGGTTCCGGATGTTGACCATCTCTCAGGTACGGACCCTGCTTCCCTGTGGGGCCGTCACCACCTCTATCGATCTTACCGACGCCTATTATCACGTACCAATAGCTCGAAACTTCTCTCCTTACCTAGGTTTCCGTCTAGGCAGGAAAGCCTTTGCGTTCAAAGTCATGCCCTTCGGCCTCAACATTGCACCCAGGATATTCACGAAACTGGGAGAGACAGTGTTAGAACAACTCAGGAACCAAGGGATTCAGATCGTTGCTTATCTGGACGATTGGCTTATTTGGGCTCGGTCAGCCCTGGAGTGCAACAGAGCTACGAAGAAAGTACTTCGTTTTCTCGCCAACCTGGGATTTCGGGTCAATCTCCAAAAATCCCGCCTACTACCATCAGACCGCTTCGAATGGTTAGGCATACAGTGGGACCTTGCACGGCACAAGCTGGTTCTACCTCCCACAAAGGTAAGAGAAATAGCTTCCAAGGTCAAGAATTTTCTCAAATACAAACAGGTGTCCAGAAGAGCCTTAGAAAGAATCCTCAGCCTTCTTCAATTCGCTTCAGTAACAGATCGGCTATTGAAAGCCAAACTCAAAGACATCAATCGAGTTTGGAGAAAGAAGAGCCACAGTACCTTTAAGAGACAAGGTCTCGAAGATCCCCTCTGTCTTGAAAATGAGACTACAGCCATGGTCAAAAATGTGTTGTGTACATATGATTTTTAACAGCGTTAACGAGTTGAAAGACAGTTAAATGTAACTAAAAAAACAATATCAGCGAATCTGAATTCCTTTATTAACTAAAACAAATATTGATACAAACACACTCGTGTGTGTATGCGCAAACACACACACATGCACGAGGAGACACGATCGGCGAGGAGGGAGAGATGGTGACTGCGATAACATACCGTAACTTACACTACGGAAATTTTAATCTAACTTAGCTTATTTATTTTTTTTTTTTATATATTTCATATTTTTTTACATTTTTTTTTCTTTTGATTTTTTATTTTCATCATTTTCAGTGACGAGTTACGATATGTTATCGCAGTCACCATCTCTACCTCCTCCCCGACCGTCTCTCTAACTGCGTAGCAATTTTTGCACCTGTGTGTGTGTTTGTGCATACGCACACGAGTGTGTTTATGCATACGCACACGAGTGTGTTTGTATCAATATTTGTTTTAGTTAATAAAGGAATTCAGATTAGCTGTTATTACTTTCTTAGTTACATTTAATTGTTTTTCAACTCGTTGACGCTGTTAATAATCATATGTACTCTAAACACATTTTTGTTTAATCTCTCTCTCTCTCTCTCTCTCTCTCTCTCTCTCTCTCTCTCTCTCTCTCTCTCTCTCTCGGAAAAAAATAATAGACGTATCTAACACTATAACAGCGAAGAAGAACGAGAGAGAGAGAGAGAGAGAGAGAGATATTTTATTTAAAGAACATGTTAATGCTATGTTTAGAGAGAAACAGAAAAAGAGAGAAGTCTTATTTAAAAGAGCTTGTTAATGCTATCATGGTTTTCTTTATTCACTTTTTTCTTTCTTTCTGTTCATCACGCTGGCCCTTCTCACAAATGATCGTTGCCAATAATCTCTTTGTCCTTTATCCCTATCAACAAAAGGCGTTCTATCTCTTCCAGGGTATTGCTAAGATTTTCTTGTAATAATGGTGATCCCCTTCGATGGTTATTTGCTTTAATGGCTGCCTTCAGCTTGATGATCCTCGAGATCATAGGCCTATTCCGGCCATATTGTTTGGCCATACAGTATCACTCACATGCACACTGCTCTCATGTTTTTCTATAATTTCTTGCTTCAATTCTAATGAAAGAATTGCCTTCTTCCTGTACTGAAACTTAGCTTCTTAGGCCCCATGATTATAGGTAAAATCAAAAAGGAAATGTGAGAAAAGGAAGAAAATAAGCACTGTTAATAACAGACCAAACAGAGGACAACGGCACGATACACACAAGAATAGAGAACTGAGCACTCGACGCTCAATGGCGTAATGTTTACTTCGTGTGTCGAAATAAAATGCGGGTGTAGAGTCAAAACTTTGCTCGAATTTTACTTCGGATGTTGGAAAATTCGGATGTAGATACGTTCGTGTGTAGAGGTTCCACTGTATTGGCTAGCAGTTTGAAGGATAAGGGCTTCACTAACTCTAAGGTGCCAGCCCTGAGTAAGAAACATCCTTCCTTTCTTGCTCCAGCTACTTGGGCTTTTCCCTTTACGGAAAAAGGGTTCAAGGCTGTAATGAAGGTAGTAGAAGCAGGGAAACCTTGTCCTACACTTGAGGAGTGTAGACCCTTATCCCTAGCTTTGCCTACAGGCCATAAGGACTGGAAGGAAATACATCTTACCTTCTCAGTCGGGAAGTTGGAGGCGGATATTGCTGGACGCCAGTTCAGTGAGAACCTCCCTAAGTTGTCTGATTTTCTCTTGTGCAGAGAGCAAGAGACAAAAGAAAGGCTTGCTGCATCTCTGGCCCTCCAAACCACCTTGGAGGCAATGGCAAGCGACCATAGAACCCCAGATATGTTTATGGTCATGGCTAAGACACACTTGGCAACACTAACCAAGGATCTGTATGGCTTTGTTAGGGACAGAAGGGCTTGTAGGGAGTTCGTGTTCGTTACGGCTGCGGTGAAGCACGAACCCAGGAAGTTGATATCTTCCAATATCTGGGGAAAGGACCTCTTCCCGAGCAAAGTGGTCAAGGAAATAGTCGACAAGGCTGCCACGGAGAACAGGAATCTTCTCCAGAAGTGGGGCATGTCGTCAAAAAGGAAGTATTCCCCGGATGAGCGTCCCCAACCAAGAAGGAAAACAAAGAGGCCAAGGTTGCCCTCTCGCCCCACCAGACAACAACAACAACTTCCCATGACCGCAGTGCCCCAGATGGTGGCACAACCCCAACTCACCTACTAGATGGTACTCCAGCAGGTGGTGACCCAGTCACCAGCCTTTACTCCCGCTTATGAGAGGCAGACCACTACCTTTCGCCCTAAAGGTAGAGGGTCATATAGAGGTTCTTCTAGACGCCCCTCAAGAGGAAGCGGAAGTAGGGGAGGGCGCGGTCAAGGAGGTAAGTCCTCCGGTCAACCGAAGCAATGAGACGATTCCGGTAGGAGGAAGACTCCATTCATTTCGCGATCGCTGGACCTTCGATCCCTGGGGCCACAGCCTGATCAAGAACGGACTAGGCTGGAGCTGGAAGATAACTCCACCATCATTTCCTCAATTCTTCCAACACTCCACCCCCGTTCTGGAAGATTGCACCCGAGAACTCTTGAGCAAAAGGGTAATAAGGAGGGCAAAGTCCATCAAATTCCAAGGAAGGCCGTTTTGTGTTCCTAAGAAGGACTCAGACAAACCCAGAGTCATTCTGGACTTGTCGACACTCAACAAGTTCATAGTAAACTACAAGTTCAGGACGTTGACCCTTCAACACATAAGGACCCTGCTGCCAATACGGGTGTACACAGTCTCCATAGACATGGCAGATGCCTATTGGCACATTCCAATCAATCGCCAACTTTCCTCCTACCTAGGATTCAGGCTACAGAAGAAGAAGTATGTCTTCAGAGCCATCCCCTTCGGGCTAAACATAGCCCCAAGGATCTTAACAAAGCTTGCAGATGCAGTGGTTCAACAACTACGCCTAGAAGGTGTCCAGGTGGTAGCCTACCTGGACGATTGGCTGGTGTGGGCAGCATCCGAGACGGAATGCATGCAAGAATCCAAGAAAGTGATCCAGTTCCTGGAACATCTGGGATTCAAGATCAACGTCAAAAAGTCTCGACTATCTCCAGTTCAGGAGTTTCAATGGCTTGGAATACATTGGAACTTACAGTCACACTGCCCCTCCATTCCATCAAAGAAGAGGAGAGAGATAGCGGGATCTGTCAACAGACTTCTGAAATCCGATTGGATATCAAGACGCTAACAGGAGTGTGTGCTGTGTTCCCTTCAGTTTGCATCAGTGACAGACCCGGTGCTAAAAGCACAATTAAAGGATGCATCAGGAGTCTGGAGAAGATGAACATCAAATGCTCGAAGAGATCTAAGAAGACCAATACCGACTCGACTACGATCACTTCTCAAGCCATGGTCGAAGGCCAAAAACCTGAAGGAGTCGGTAACTTTGCAACCACCTCCACCTTCAGTCATCATCAACACAGACGCATCAAAGGAAGGATGGGGAGGTCACTCTCACCAACGGAAAGTCCAAGGGACTTGGTCCACTCTATTCAAGACCTTCCACATCAACATTTTGGAGGCCATGGCAGTATTTGTCACGCTGAAGAAATTATCCCCTTGCCGTTCAGTCCACATAAGACTGATTCTAGACAGCGAGGTGATAATGAGATGTTTGAATTGTCAAGGTTCGAGATCACCCAAAATCAACCATGTGATGTTGGCCATCATCTGCTTGGTGGAAAAGCAGCAGTTCACCTTCAAGGGTTCCGCAATGTGACGGCGGACGCTCTATCCAGGCTCACGCCGATAGTCAGAATGGTCCCTAGACGCAGGATCATTCTCCTTCATCTTACGTCAAGTCCCAGAACTGCAGATCAACCTCTTCGCGACGAGCGACAAGAAGAAGCTATCTCGTTATGTGGCCCCATACGAGGACCCTCCAGCGGAAGCAGTGGACGCCATGTCCCTCGACTGGAACAGATAGACCAGGATTTACCTGTTTCCTCCAACCAACCTTCTGTTGAAGGTCCTCAACAAGCTGAGATCCTTTCAGGGAAAAGCAGCTCTAGTGGCTCCCAAGTGGCCGATGAGCAACTGGTTCCCTCTAGTATTGGGATTGCAACTGAGGCTGGTCCCATTGCCAGACCCAGTTCTAACTCAACAAGTACAGAAGTCGACTGTCTTCGCTTCATCATGGAAAACCCAAAACCTTCATCTCATGATTTTCTATCCTTAGCAGTTCAGAAAGGGTTTGGGATTTCAAGAGACAATATAGACTTCTTAGAAGAATATAAGTCTAAATCGACCAGAAGACAATATGAGTCATCTTGGAAGAAGTGGGTTGCTTTTGTCAAGGCAAAGAGATCTCAACAGATTTCTGTTTACCTTTTTTATTCACCTTCATGAACAAGGTTTAGCAGCCAACATGATAACGTGTAAATCTGCCTTGGCTAGACCTTTGCTGTACACCTTCTAAGTAGTCTTTTCCTAAGAAATCTTTAACAAGATCCCTAAGGCTTGTGCTGGACTCAGGCCTGTAGCACCTCCAAAGCCCATCTCATGGTTCTTGGATAAGGTCCTACACTTTGCTTCAATGTTGGACGAGGACTGCTCTCTGAAAGATTTGACTCAAAAAGTTATATTCTTGATTGCTCTAGCCTCGGGGGCCAGAGTGAGTGAAATAGTGCCTCTTTCTCGGGATGAGGGCCATATTCAGTTCACAGAAGGGGAGAACTGAATCTTTTCCTGACCCAACGTTTCTCGCCAAGAATAAGCTACCTACCAAAAGGTGGGGTCCCTGGAGAATCTGCCCTCTGGAGGAAGATGTCTCACTGTGTCCAGTAGAGTGTCATAGAACTTCAGACTTCAGGGGAGGACAGCTCTTTAAAGGATAAACATAGAGTTCAAAACTTATATCTAAAACAACTAAGGGCGAAGATCACCTACTCCATTCGCAGAGCGGATCCTGACAGTACACCCGCAGGTCACGATCCTAGAAAGATTGCGTCGTCATTTAATTTTTCTAATACATGGATTTTGAGCGTCTTCACTCGTATACTGGATGGAAGTCCTCCAGATTGTTTTTCAAACACTACGCGAAGCAAGTGCAAGAGTTAAAAAGGTATGTGGTGGTGGCAGGTAGTGTACTAAAACCTGTCGCTTAGTGCTGCGAGGAACAGTGAATTCATTGGTACTGTCATGTACAGGGTGTGCATGTTGACACCTTACAGTGCAACATGTAAAGTGAAGTGTCACCAGGGTGACACTATGGACTGTTCCAGCTACTAAAGGTGAAGAAACATAAAAGTTAACACTTGTGCCATGTGTTTTTTACACAGTGTGAAAAGACAGTCATTCACAGAAATGTATATCAGAAAATTTATTAAATTTTCAGTCTGGTGGCATTTACTATCGTTTCCTTTCAGGTGAAACAAGTATTTCTGAGCTTGCCTGTATTTTTTATGTTTTCTGTTATTCACTAGCATTTTTTGTGTTACTATAAAATGTATGTTGAATTACAAATTTTTTGATTACCAATAAAAAATTGATTGGTATTTGCATCTTATTTCGCCCCAAATTCAAATAAATAAAGATTTGTACGAGCATTATTTATTTATTCCCCTTTTATCTGCATATTAACACGAGAACAACTGTAATAACTTTGTTCTTACATGTAGACAAACCTTTTTCTCTGAATACATACTTTGTTTTTACACGGATACAAACCTGTCTGTTTTTGCATACAGCTAACCCTGTATGCCTTGGATGCTATAGTGGTTTATATAAACATTTGTTCGTATTGGGGATACAAAATTTGACTGATTGGGTATACAGTGAGACCTATATACCTTTTGTTGCTAGGTTTGTTCATAAGGAATATGCAAACTTCGAGACTTTTTCCCGAGTCTGGTATGACTCTTCCCTGAAGGGGGCAGAAAGCAGTAACATAGTTCATGATTAGAAGTAATGACGAATAACGGTAACGTCATATGTCTCTAAGGTGTGAGTGACCGAGGAAATATTGTCTTGAGGTTAAGGCACAACAATTGGAAATCTACAGATACATTAATGCTCTGGTAATCTGCCATCAGGACGACATGGGCTGAGCTTAAAAAACGGATTTTGAGCAAAGAGAAAAATCTATTTTTGGGTGAGATAGCCATGTCGTCCTGATGGACCCGCCCTCCCTTTTATGAAAAGGCCTTGGCAGATCCCTCCCAAATCTACTGTATTTGTAGCACCTTGCTCAACGCTACAAGGAATAAACATAGCGGCGATGATGGCGACATCTAGATACTCGAATAGTAACGGAGGAAGGGTACCTTATTAACGGCTCCCCTTCGTTTTTTGCCACTTTCCCCCTCAAAGCGTAAAAGCTATTCTGGGTGAAGATTACTATGTGGCGTGTCAAGAATACGTCTTCTGATATGCGATATCCTTAAAGGGAAACTTTAGGGATATTCGCGCCAGGAGTTAGAATTCTGGAAATCTTAAGGTAAATTCTCTGGGAATATCACTGTAGTCAAATATACCCTAGGAAGCTACTTAAAGGAACCTTCCATCAGGATGACATGGCTATCTTACCCAAAAAAGGAATACAAAGTGTTGAATTGTTTTGTTGTGCTCTCGGTCTTTTTTATCTATCGTGGATTTATTTTGTCATGTCCGAAGCTCCATCTTCACACATTCCAATGTTAAGTACCATAGTTTGTTTTGACAGTATTTTATTGTACCGGGCTTTTGTTTTATATCCAGTATAGTCTGTTTTATTATTCCCGTCTGGCCTTTCATGGCGGCCATTGTTTGTTCACTTGTTGGGAATTCATCTTGGTCTGCCCGTTTAGTACTCTGTCACTTAGGTTCTTGGTTAAGTCCCTGGCCTTATGCCTTTAGAACCGTTATTTTTATTTTTATTTTTTTTGTGTATATTATGCTCATGGTACTTTTTGCTAGTAAGTCCAGCCTACGAACGAGATAGCGATTTAGCTTTGTTTTTGTTCAGTACCCGCCCCTCCGAGGCGTTCGTCACTCGACTGTGCTATTTATTTTAAGTTTTAGCAGATGCTATTCTTCGATAGTAGTGTTATATGGATGTACATTTTTATTTTATACGTTTATAATAGTGTTGTGTGATTTTTAGTCCTGTTTTTGTGTCCAAGAGAGCGAGAGATTGGGGTCCCCGTTTTCTGTTCGCAGTCACGAGTTACCCCTTTCTCTCGTTTTCTTTCTTTGCTCTGGTGGTTGAGCGGATTTCCCGTTTTCCATTTTGTGCGTTCAACGGGTTCTCCCTCCCTCACCTCTCCCCCTCGAGGTGGATGATAACTTACGAGTTATTTATTTTTCGTGACTTTTCAATTGTTAACGTTATTTTGGTCCGTGTTTCTTCCTCTCCCCGTTACGGCTCGGGAGTAGTTTATGAACGTTTTCCACTCCGCCTTGAGTTCTACTCCGGCTTGAGGGATTCTCAATGACTTTCGTTCTATTGTTATATTTATATATTGTTTACTGCATGGGACGGGCTTCGTATTGTTTAGATACGACCCTCCGGTGGCCCTTACTGCGGTATCAGGCCACGGCCATATCCACAATAGCCATTGTTATTACAATTGTGTTTTTATTCACAATAATAATTCAGGACCTTTCTTCTCCCTCCGGCCTCACCGGAGTTTGTAAATACGCTTTGCTATGATCTAAGCCTTAGCCTTTAGCTGCGGCTTGGCTTTTATATCTTCACAATTGAATTATTAGCCACAATTGAATTATTAGCCACAATTGAATTATTCAGGGTATCTCATTATCCTCCGGCGTCACCGGAGGTCGCCCATACACTTCACACTTATATTTGCCTTGCCTTTGGCTAAGACGGCATTATTCAGGACATCTCATTACGCTCCGGCTTCACCGGAGGTCGCCCATACACTTAACACTTATATTTGCCTTGCCTTTAGCTAAGGCTGGTGTTTATATTTATTTTAAGGGCATGTCACTGCTTCCCAGACCCTCGCAGGTCGGCAGATTGCTTTAAGTTATTTATCCTTATGTCATTAACAGACATTAGGTAAATTACAAATATACAAACATTTGGATATTATAGTGCCAACAATGGTTTTGGGCGAATAGCGATTTAAACGTTTGCGATTTAGTCTGTTCGTTTGTACTCGCCCCAGGAAGGCTCGATTTAGACTATATCCTTATTTATTGGTTACGTTGTCGTTATTCTTCGTTCTTGGTTATTACAATGACTAAAAATGAAAAAGATAAAGGAAAAAATAAAAATAAAATAAAAACAATCAGTTTTTTACTTTCCTTATATTATTGTGTGATGTTAGCTTTTATTATGTAACCTTGAGAGTGAGAGCATAGGGTGCTCGTTTATTAGCTCGAGTAAGGGAGGTGATTTTCCCGTTCTCCGTTTTTATACATTCACGAGTTATTCAGGCCTCCTCTTATTATCAGAGTTGATGATAGTACGTTTAATGTTATACACGTTTTATTGATGTGGTTACTGTTAATATAGCTAACACTATTAGTAGGAACGTTGGTGTATGAGTCATTAATTGGGTTCGATTTATACCGTCACCCTTAGCTCCGCCTTGAGTTATGCTTAGCTCCGCCTTGATTTATACGCCGCTATAATGGATACTCATTGGGTGAGAACTAGTCAGATATTTGGATTGCAACGGTGAAATCCGGCACTCAGACTCCGGCTGAGGCCTTTTTGCACACGAACCTTTGTCATGTTTGATCTCAATTACACCTTTCCGGCCCCTTTTTTCTTCGAATCTCCGGCTTCACTGGAGATAACACAGACATTCAGTTTTAGAGAATGTTATCGTACCGATGAGGATCACGTTTTCACGTTGCCGGACCTTTGTCACTGGTTCTCCGGTACAAACAGAGATCAATCAGACGATCAGAATCAGGGTATGAACCCTTTTTCATGAATAATCACAATATCGTCATTACGATCCTTTTCATCGAATCTCCGGCTTAACCGGATATCGTACAGGCGATCAGCATTGAGGTTAATATTAGATTTCCTCTGGTTCACGTTGTCACTATGACGGACCGTTGTTTGTACCGGGGATGGTTACCGGAGATCCGGTACAGTCGGAGATCACTCAGACCACGGGTAGCCAATCTTTTGTTTTACCTGTAAAGGGAAAGATTAAAAAAAAAAAAAAAAAAAAAAAATATACAGTATTTATGAACGTAACTATGCCTATATTTATGCATGTATTTAATTCTAACTATGTATAAATATGGATAAATATCCATACAATATCGTGTTCAAATAGAATTAAATTAATTATGCCTATATTTATGCATATTCAATCCTAACTATGTCTAAATATGCCTAAATATCCATACAACATAGTGTTCAAATAGAAATACATTAATTATGCCTATATTTATGCATAGTCAATTCTAACTATGTCTAGATATGGATAAATATCCATACAACATAGTGTTCATATAGAAATAAATTTCCACCCAGTGGCGAATGCGCCAACAGTGTCACATTTCATGAATACAAGTGTCGCACTATACCCCAGAAGATAATATATTAAATAACTTGTCTTTAAAATTGCTTTTTAAGAGTTATACAGATGATCCCAGCCTGTTAATAGGATCGCTAACCAAAGTTCAAGGAACATCCAGATTTATGTCCCCTTTGTGTTACAGAAGGTTCGCCTGCATGGTTCCCATCAGGATGATGATGATTCTCTCTGGCCTGCAAGAGAGGCTTTCCGCCCTTGGGTATCGAAGTTGGGAAGGAATGCTCCATCTAGAGGTCCCTATCTCCTCGGAGTGTCCTCTCTAAGGTTGGACAACGACCCCATGGACGGGCAGGTAGATGGGGATGAGTTTTGAGCCTTCAGCTTTGCAATTACCTACGTCACCGATCTAGGACCATTAAAGGATCCTGATGTTCATGTTACCCTGCATAAACTGTGACGGCTAAAAGCAACACATTCTAGGGAAAACCAAGGGGCTATGACGCAGCTCTAAGGTATGGTGGTGAGTCAGTGCCGTTCAGGAACTCGGATATAGGTGGTACCATAAATCTGGAGGGCATAGACGTCCTCCCTCTGGGGGACCTAGATTTTACTCCCAGGTACTAGAATTCCCATTCAACGGATTCGTTCGATTGAAAGAGATTGCCTTGGTTAGCTTAGACAAGGTACCGAAGGTAACGGTATTATTTCCTAAAGGGCAGGCCCGATCTGTCTGGCCCAGGATGTTGTCAGCCTGGGGGGTACGATAATTCCAGGCTCTGCCCTTCCAGTTCGACCTACACGTTTGTTGGTCTGATTGGGTCAGTTGTGGGAAGTACGTTCTGTCTGAGACCTCTATCAGACAGGAATCGATAGTCGGTTACCCACTCGTCATCACAGCCTTCCTCTGGTTCGACGCTTTTGTATCTGACTCCCCATCATCAGGTGGTCTACCTCACTGATTCCCCAGGTACACAGCCCAACTCCGTTGGGATGTTTTGCCTGCATAAAGCCCTAGATCCGAACCCTCAGGCTCCTTTCATGGACACCAGAGAGGAAGCTACAGGAGTAGAAGACAGTCCCGACATCAAGGCGGACCTAGGAAAAAGGGGGCTCGGAGAAGGGAAGGACCTAGATTCACTCCCTCACAACGCGGTGGTCCCGGTAGAGGGAAGACTTTACCACTTTCGTGACCATTGGTCTCGGTCTGTGGGATCATAGCATAGTCTCTAACGGTTTGAGATGAAAATGGCCTCAAGGTCCTCCTCCTCCGCCAGTGACCTTCTCCCAGAAATCCACTCCCGTCCTGAAAGAGTACACCACAGGGTTACTCAAGAAAAAGCAATCAAACGACTATCTCTCAGGTACGGACCTTACTTCCCCGTGGGACCGTCACCACCTCTGTCGATCTTACCGACCGCTATTAGCTTGCGCCTATAGCTCGAAACTTCTCTTCTTATCTGGGTTTCCACCTAAGCAGGAAAGCCTTTGTGTTCAAGACATGCCCTTCGGCCTCAACATTGATCCCAGGATATTCACGAAACTGGGAGAGGCAGTGTTAGAACAACTCAGGAACCAAGAGATACAGATCATTGCTTATCTGGCCGGTTGGCTCATTTGGGCCCGGCCGGCCATAGAAGGCAATAGAGCTACGAAGGAATTACTTCGATTGCTCGACAACCTGTGATTTCGGGTCAATCTCCATAAGTCTCGCCTGCGACCATCAGGCCACTTAGAATGGTTAGCCATTCAGTGGGACCTTTCGAAGCACACGTTGTCTCTCCCTTCCAAAAGTAAGAGGAATAGGTTCCAAGATCAAGAATTTCTCAAGCACAAACAGGTGTCCAAAGAGCCTAGAAAGTATCCTTGGCCTTTTCCAATTCACTTCAGTAACAGATCTCCTAATAAAAGCCAAACTCAAGACATCAATCGATTTTGGAGAAAGAGAGCTACAGTACCTAAAAGAAGACAAAGTCTCGAAGATCCCCTCTGTCTGGAAAATGAGACTACGCCCATGGTCCGAACCGAAGAACCTCTCCAAAGCGGTTCCTCTACAATTCCCACCTCCACAAGTGACATTCCATTCAGCCGTGTCTCTAAGTGGATGGGGGGATTTCTCCGAACATCAGATGTTTCAGGTTCTTGGTCACTAGCCATGAAACAGTCCCATATCAATGTTCTCGAAGCCATGGCAGTGTTCTTGACCCTGAAGAGAGAGACTCCTCCGAGGTCGACCCACATCAGAGTAGTGTCAGACAGCACAGACGAGGTACACTACGGAAACAGGGGAGGATCCAAGTCACCCAACCTGAATCAGATCCTGGTCACTTTCTTCGCCTGGGCAACAGAAAAGAACTGGTTCCTGTCAGCACCTCACCTAGCGGGAGGCCAGGATGTGAGAACGGGCTCACTATCCAGGACGAGTCCCCTGGAGTTAGAATTTCATTCCGGTGGATACTCAGGCTCGATCCAGGCATCCAGGTAGATCTATTCACATCTCAGATCAATCACAAACTTCCTTGTTATGTGACCCCAATCCTGGACCCTCGGGCTCATGCCATGGACGCATTACCCCGGGATTGGAACCATTAGAGGAAGATTTCCCTATCTCTCCCAGTGAATCTTCTAAAAACTTTTACACCGACTGCGCTCCTTCCGGGGCGCAGTGGCTTTAGTACCACCTCACTGCCCAAGAACAGTTGGTTTCCTCTCCTCCTCGAGTGGAAACTCCGTCCCATCCGGATCCCGTTTCTCAAACTGACCCGAGTATTCCAAACTCACTGTGTCAGATTACTCAAGGATGGCCAAAACCCTAACTTTGTGGACTACAGGAAGTTGGCAGCTCGTAGAGACGCGAACATTGAACCGGAAAACGATTTCTTCATCAAATCAGACAAAAGGGACTCGACAATTCGCCAATATGATTCGGCCGTTAACCCCCAAAATAGGTGGTCCCCTTGGAAAGTTATTCCTCTTCTCCAAGATACTTCTCTATGTCCGGTCACCACTCTCAGGGCCTTTTTAGCCACGACTGCTACCCGATCGTCTGGCCCCTTGTTTATCAGAGAACAAGGAGGTACCATTCCCATACGTGGTATTAGGCTATAGATCCTATACTTCATTTAACAAGCCAATCCGGGATCTTTTCCCCCAGAAGATGGACTTTGATGACCTTATAAAGTTCACGGGTTGGGAATCTCCTATGGTCTTCAAACGCCACTATCTAATGAACTTACAGGCTCTTAAATACCCAACAGTTGCAGCTGGGAGCCTTATCTCTCCCCAGTGATCTTTTGTTCTTCCTTTCATCCATCTCTTTTCTTCTCCCTCCTACCCGCCACTCGCACCACGACGCCGCTTCCTTGGTGGTTCGTTAGCCCTAAGTTTATTACATATTAGGTTATGTTTGTAACTATTATTGATTACCGTTGTTATAGGGTTGGGATATTCTTAGCCATGTCAGTTTTGTAGCATGTTTCCTCTGATACTCGGAGGCTTCCCTGTTATCATGTTTGTTTACCTAATTATTTATGATTTTCTTTACATGGTGTTGTTTCTCTCCCCTCATTAAATTAGTTGTTATTGTTGGGCTTGGAAGGCATTCTCTGGTACATTTTCACCCGGCGCCACAGATCGACCCAGAAAAGGGATTTTGACGAAGGAAAAATCTATTTCTGGGGAGAGACCTGTGGCGCCCGGTGAAACCCTTCCCCTTTATTTTACACGATCCCACCCTTTTCCTTTCCAAGCCGTCATGACCATTACAGAAGGATGTTGTTCAGATGGCGCTCGCGTCGTGGCGTGGGTGGTGCGGCGATGGGGGTGTGTCTAAGGCCGTTGTATCGGCCCATCCCTTTGACGAAGGAATTAACTAAATGGAAGACAACCTGTGAATAGTGGATTTCACGCGCCTTTGCTTTATACACGACACCCAAAAGGTGCTCGCGCGAGGGTTGTAACCTCAGCATTCCATGCTTTTATCTTTCTCTGGTATAATTGGAAGGTTTTATCAGAAAAGACATACAAGAAGGACTTTTCACCGGGCGCCACAGGTCTCTCCCCAGAAATAGATTTTTCCTTCGTCAAAATCCCTTTTTTCACTTCGCTCAAAATTTGTTTTTCTTCCCAAAAATGGAGATTGTGAAAATGGGACCCCAGGAAGGGAAAGGAAGGTTGACTACTTGTCACAGGCATCTCCCCGGCCACTCTTTTCTGGAAGCTTCTAAGCCCCTACATGGGTGGAGCTAATTACGACAGGCTATCATCATTCCTATTTAAGGAGATTTTTTTCTTTCTGCATTCTGATTGGTTTTTCGTAAAACCACCCATTTCAGGCATGACAGAAAATATTCTTCAGCAATTATTTTGATGCAATCTGGACCCAATATTACGCCATTTCACAAAAGCATGGCATTGGAGACCATGTGGCGTTGTTGTCACAAGAATTGGTTTTCATCAAATCTCACATTGAACCCAAAGTGTGGTCAACAGTAACTAGATAATGATCTCACACAAACAGTAGCCAGTTTTATTCTCTCTGCAGTCACTCTTGGACAAGATATAGTATTTCTACTTTAATATATATTTTCATATTATTGCATCTATCATGATACAGGTGAAGTTTTAGTTTAATTGGCCCTTTGGCTGTGTATATTGGAGAATTTTAGATTGGAACTACAGAATCAAATATTTTGTAAATTTCTTTCAATTCAAAAGGTTATGTCTTATTTTATAGTTTATATATGACGGATCTATTTTAATATCACTCATCTTAAAATATTTTATATTTTATATTCATTACTTACATATTGTTTCTTTGCTATTCCTTATTTCCTATTCTCACTGGGCTACTTTCCTTATTGGGGCACTTGGGCTTGTAGCATTCTACTTTTCCAACCAGACTTATAGCTTGGCTAGTAAAAATAATAATAATGGTAACGAGGTTAACTTCAAAGTCTTATAGGTGTTTTCTCTGCCCACCATGAAAACTGTATACAGTATTTAGTTCTTTCTTAATCTAGAATTGTGCTGTATTGCAAGAGGAAAAAGGGGAGCTCACATTACATTCAGTTGAAAAGAATCCTCACTTTTATACCCTAAATCCAGGAAATATTGATGAAATCAACAGATGAGCTCTTTCAGATGAGTTTGTGAAGTGCTTTAGTTGAAGACAGCATTCTTAAAATTTTCTACTCATTTGCCTCTACAAAAGGGGGGATGCTGCTAAGTAAACTAGAGGAGTGATTAATAGAAATAAATTGAAATAATTTTATAAAAAAAACTTTATTATTCCAATACCCAAGGCAATATTGCCTAACATAAAACACTATAGTGGAAATTCTTTTAATTCTTGAATCATAGATGTTTCCTATAAGGAAAAAATCTACAAAGTCGCATGTGTTGTGTACCTTTGTGAGGGAGTGACTATAAGCTGCCTCCCACTTGAGAGTCCGGTTCTCGCTATTCAGATCAGGAAGTCAATGAACTTGGAGTCCAACTCGTTTCACTTTCTGCTAGTTTGACTGCCTTGGGAAGAGTTACTCTATTTGCATCGAGTGTCCCCCATTCCTGCTTGCCCAACAGTGAAAACTCTTTGTCTGACAGACACATTTGGTGTCAACAATATTCCACTGATGCTGATACCTGGGTAGTGTAGTGCCAGTGAGTATTAATGGTGTAGTGATTTGTGTTGTGGCAGAGGAAGCTCCTGTAGCTCCCTCTTCAGAGTGAATTAGTCAGTCATTGGTTGCCAGACCATAACTCCTCTGTGACAGCAACGAAGTTTTCTCACTCTCTCTCCCTCATCTATCCGCCTCTTCTCCCTCCTTTCTTTTCATCAGCCACATCTTCCTTCAGATCATAGAGATGGTCCAATGGGAGGGAAATTCTCTAAAGTTCAATGAGACATAAAGCAATTTCTCCCTCCTTCAGGAACAAGTGATGGTATTCACCCTCTAATTGGCATCTTTGAGGTCAGTCAAGCAGAGGATGAGCCAGTATTACAGTTATTCTTTTTGCCCCATATGCAGGTGAGCACTGATCTCCCAGACAATATGGTTATCCAAAATAAGTAATGTTCCCGCTACATTCTTCTTACCATATAAAGCTCATGCATCAACTATTAACTTATGGGTCAGGTCAGAATGATTGTGAGCCTGGAAAGACAGAAATCAATTTCCAGTCCCATACTGTAGACCCGTAGGGGTTACAGAGTTGTTACAGAGCATAGCGTGGCCAACAGAGCTCATAGGTTATCTAATTCCTGTGGGGCAAAGCTAGCAATCATGAGCTCGGTCCAAGTTATTATTATTGAATTACAAGTAACTACAAAGTTTTCTCACAGACCGATACCTTCACAGTCAGTCAGAAATTTAAGGTAAGTTGGTCAGGGCACCAGCCACCAATTGTGATGCTACCACTAGAGAGTTATTGGATACTTTGACTGGCTAGACAGTACTACATGGGACCCTTCTTTCTAGTTATGGTTCATTTTCCCTCTGCCTACACCTATATAGAATAGTCTGGCCTATTCTTTACAGATTCTCCTCTGTACTCAAACACCAGTCAACACTGAGATTACCAAGCAATTCTTCTTCACCCAAGGGGTTAACTACTGCACTTCCTCTTGGTAAGGGTAGAAGAGAGACTAGCTATGCTAAGCAGCTCTTCCAGGAGAAGGACACTCCAAAATCAAACCATTGTTCTCTAGTCTTGGGTAGTGCCATAGCCTCTGTACTATGGTCTTCCATTGTCTTGGTTTAGAGTTCTGTTGCTTGAGGGTAAACTTGGGCACACTATTCTATCTTATTTCTCTTCCTCTTGTTTTGTTTAAGTTTTTATAGTTTATATAGAATTTATTTATTTTAATGTTGTTACTCTTCTTAAAATATTTTATTTTTCCTTATTTCCTTTCCTCACTGGGCTATTTTCCCTGTTGGAGCCCCTGGGATTATAGCATCCTACATTTCCAACTAGGGAGGTAGTTTAGCAAGTAATAATAATAATAATAATAATAATAATAATAATAATAATAATAATAATAATAATAATAATAATAATAGTAACTTCTTTGCACATTATCCCGGTCCTTCTAGATTAAATACCAACACCTAGATAATTGAAAGTAAGGATATACTGTCATGTGAAGTGCTTCTTCTCATAAAAAGAAGTAATGTTCCCGCTACATTCTTCTTACCATATAAAGCTCATGCATCAACTATTAACTTATGGGTCAGGTCAGAATGATTGTGAGCCTGGAAAGACAGAAATCAATTTCCAGTCCCATACTGTAGACCCGTAGGGGTTACAGAGTTGTTACAGAGCATAGCGTGGCCAACAGAGCTCATAGGTTATCTAATTCCTGTGGGGCAAAGCTAGCAATCATGAGCTCGGTCCAAGTTATTATTATTGAATTACAAGTAACTACAAAGTTTTCTCACAGACCGATACCTTCACAGTCAGTCAGAAATTTAAGGTAAGTTGGTCAGGGCACCAGCCACCAATTGTGATGCTACCACTAGAGAGTTATTGGATACTTTGACTGGCTAGACAGTACTACATGGGACCCTTCTTTCTAGTTATGGTTCATTTTCCCTCTGCCTACACCTATATAGAATAGTCTGGCCTATTCTTTACAGATTCTCCTCTGTACTCAAACACCAGTCAACACTGAGATTACCAAGCAATTCTTCTTCACCCAAGGGGTTAACTACTGCACTTCCTCTTGGTAAGGGTAGAAGAGAGACTAGCTATGCTAAGCAGCTCTTCCAGGAGAAGGACACTCCAAAATCAAACCATTGTTCTCTAGTCTTGGGTAGTGCCATAGCCTCTGTACTATGGTCTTCCATTGTCTTGGTTTAGAGTTCTGTTGCTTGAGGGTAAACTTGGGCACACTATTCTATCTTATTTCTCTTCCTCTTGTTTTGTTTAAGTTTTTATAGTTTATATAGCATTTATTTATTTTAATGTTGTTACTCTTCTTAAAATATTTTATTTTTCCTTATTTCCTTTCCTCACTGGGCTATTTTCCCTGTTGGAGCCCCTGGGATTATAGCATCCTACATTTCCAACTAGGGACATAGTTTAGCAAGTAATAATAATAATAATAATAATAATAATAATAATAATAATAATAATAATAATAATAATAGTAACTTCTTTGCACATTATCCCGGTCCTTCTAGATTAAATACCAACACCTAGATGATTGAAAGTAAGGATATACTGTCATGTGAAGTGCTTCTTCTCATAAAAAGAAGTAAAAAAATTCCAGAAAGGTCGATAGCAAGAAGTCTTGTGTGACTTCAATTGATCTCTCCTATCTTTTCAGGAAAGGAGACAGTTCCCTTCCAGTCCCCGGTCCTCCACGGCACTGGGCCATAGATCTGGTACAGTTATCACACAGCTGTAACAGTCCAAGGTTACTGGATTTACCCATGGTTGATCTTTTCTATGAGGGGCCAACCACCTTTATCAACAGTAAATCAGCTAAAGGGCCAATCATGGGTGCTGCAGCCAACTAATTTTCCCTCATAGCCAATCACACAAGAGCAATGGCTCATGGGTGGCAGTCAATCACAAAGGTCTGGTATTCCATAGGGCCATTGCTGATTGGTCCTGATCACCGCACAGGGTAAGTGATTGAGGAGCTTAAACGCCCTCCTTCCCCTTTTACCTGGATGATGTTATGTCACTTCCATCTTTTTTTGGTCACAGGATACTTCAGTCCCTTGAAAAAAAAATGCATAACCCCTCGGTTATTGTAGGTGTTATGTTCTAGCTCCCAACCTAAATTGGTGAAAAACTGTGTAATAATGTAGATACAATACTCTACAGTATATTTTTTCATAACTTCAGCCTTTTTTTCATATCTTTATCATTATAAATTCAATCACTCTATTGTCATCCCTTTCAACACTTTTAAACACTTTTTAAACTAAAACTTAGTTTTAATATAGACATATCCTTACATTGCAAAAGAAAAAATTAAAATCAAATCATTCACCAGTGAAGATACGTACAGTTGATTGATTGACTGATAATGAGGTAAATGTATTACACAACAAAGAAGACCATTATTGCTCCTCTGTAAACACTAAATCAGCAGATGCTCTATCCAGCGGTACAATATCTTTGTCATCCAGTGTAGTAGCTTCTATATCCACTGACAGTGCATCAATGTTTTTTTTTTCTTTTTTAGGTAAGGAACATAGTGATTGGCAGTTGTTGATGCTGCCTCTTCTTATGTATAAGAATGTTTCTACAAATTTCAATGGCTCTGCTAACGGCATTTCTGAAATGCAATGCACGAATCATCTGTGGATCCCAGTCTTCAACCATTGACTGAAAATCTTTTGACATTTTGTTAGAGTTGAAAGGTGTTCTAATGAAAGGCCAACTTCCTCTTCTTCCCCTGGATCCTTATACAGTACTCTTCTTCTTTGTCTTTATTGCTAACTTCATCATTTGTCAGATCTTTGTCTGTTAATGGATCTGAGTGAGCCTCAACCAGGTTATTTACCTCATCCATAGTCATATTGATGAAGCTGTTTTTTTCCAGCAATCTCACCAGTTTCAGTGCCTTACCTCCTGCAGAATAGTTGATTTCATAAGAAGAGAGTCCTTTATAAGTGTTGGCCACTATAGGCTGCAATTTCTTCCAGCAAGCATTGGGTGTTTTTTTTTTCTTTATGCTTTACTTATGGTTAGTGTAACTCATCCCAATTTGTGCTAAAATATGTGAAAAGTTACAAAATTATGCAGCGAGCATCTGAAAACAAGCTCCCGTAGTTGACTTCGGCACGTGTTATTAAATTTAGACTTACCATTACAATACGTGATATCTTTATTCTCCCGCATTATTTATTGATAAAACATATATCTGAGGGAGAAATTTAGGTTAGTAAATAAGTTTTGATTCATATTTCTTGGTAATTATTTGAAAACAATAATGATAACCGGACAAAATACTTTCAACCAATCAGCTTGTAGGAAACTTTTCCAGGTTAAAAGGTCTCTTTTCGCATCAGTGTAAATGAATTTCATTCAAATAATTTTGATTAAATTGGTTTGTTGTGAGTGATCAGACAAAAATTTCCCACCATCACCAACCCATAGTGGCCAAAGTGGGGATGAAAACTACCAAGGAATGCTGGCTGGGCTACTATACATAAAGTCATTTTTCAAACCAAATGAAAAAAATGAAGGCTTGCCATAAACTTACTCCTAACTATAAAAATCAAATCAAATTCTCAACCATCTATCAAGCTTTCAACTTGAGGCAGTCAGCTAAAGGCTAAAAAAACCGCACACTTACTCGGGTGACAATGCAAAAGATATCCTCCCATGGTAAACAAATGCCCAGATAAGGTCTGCCATCTTCCCAGTATCTATTAGTATTTCTCAGTTTCTTAGTTGTCTGCTTCCAGAATCATTTAGCATAGGAAGTGTTGTGACATATTCTAAAGAGCCAGAACCCTTGTCTCTCCCTTTTACATACTAAATCCTTATTTACTCATTAATACATTGACCCCATGGTAATGATGATGATATTTCTTTGGTGGTATGCTGTGTTGGATTCTCTGATCTAGCTTAAACTGGAAAGTCCTAGGAAATGTAATTTACAAAAAAGTAGAAAAAAAATTCTTAATGAACTTCCATCATGAAATAAACAATACACAACAACATACTTGAATAAGGTTGTCTTCGTATTACTCCCAAAACTGGATGAAGATGTTTTTTTCTTTGCCTTAAGTACCTTCTCCAACTCTTTCGGATTATCTCGCAAATGTTGTGGCATATAAAATGGATTTTCTGGATCCAGCTGCAAAAGTATTCATCTTTTAATATTGCTCCTACAACAAGAACATAAATATATAAAAATATAAAAACTTAGTCAAGCCAAATAACATTCAACAATGGTTAGTCATTATATTTAATATCAATCATTCTGTATATGCCAGACAGGTAGCTAAATGCAAACAATCATGTAAGTTTAATGACCTACCAAATCTGATTTATCAAGGGGACACACTCGTGGAAAACTATTTCCTGTGGACTTGGGTACTTTGCTTTCATCAGTCTCATGCGTTTCTTTCTGTTGTTTAAGCAATTTTAACCGTGCAGCATATTCATTTCTAGAAAAGAATAATTCCAAAGGTTACTTGGGAAAGAAGAAAAGTATACATAATTCGTTATTGAAGGAAAATAAACATAAATCAAACAACACATAATGAAGATAAAAGCAGTTCAGGAAATCTTTAATGCATGTAGGCCTGGATTTTGGACCAAGTAATGAGCTCAAGCTTTTATATTTGGCATTTATATGGTCTTATTCAATAAAGCTCTCAGAAATAAAATTCACAACCCTATGAATACCTTTCTAAGAGGAAAACCTTACTCAGATTCCAATTTCCAAATTTAACCTAGTGACCCCAAGTCCCTACCAAGCTGAATACCCAAGTGGACAGATGGAGAGCTGTACACAGTCCTAAGCACAGAGTTTTGAACTGGTAGCATGTACCATAGAGGGGAGAGAGGAGATACTTTTGAGAGGACTGATGCATGGTTACCTGAAAGTATGTGCCCTACAGGTCCACTGAAAGCATGAAGTTTCCTTCTCTGATGGAGCACAGCACATACCATGCTGTTTCTATCTTGAACTTCATTTAATTAATAAACTTGTTCATTCGAGAGAGGCCAATTACCTGTCTGCAAGCCATCAGTTGACTTCTCCACCAGGAAGAGCAGACTGTAAAAGCCCAGAGACTTGTCACGAATGACTTTGTGTTCACTCCTCTCCAACACCCTTCTACCTCTGTCAGCAAGGCCAGGGCTTTTGAAGATGTTAGAAAATTGGGTGAGAACTTAATCGAAAAGGGTAAGAGGTAATAGTTCTGAAGAACACTCACTACCCATGGTTTGGCTCAAGATCGACCAGGTTGCCTAATGGCATGACAGACAGCCCCCTACTCTTGGCAATGGGAGAGGGGGAACACCGTCATCAGAATTTTCTGCCACTGCCCTTCCTAAAAGAATCAGGTTGGGTGGCTCGAAAAGGGTTTACATGCAATGGTTCCAGGAAAAGACGTGGATGGTCCAAATTGGGGTCTAGGAACAGACCTAAGGCCCTTCCTTGCAACCAATCACGCAGGCATGGTCAAACCCGAGAGTTTAGCCGCAGTTCTCTTCAAAGGGCCAGTGCCCTTGAAGGAGATTGGGTGCTTGATCTGAAAGTTTTCCAAAGTAGTCCTCCATTTCTCCACCACAGCCTGTATGCAATTTCTCGGAAGAGACACTGCCGCATGCATCAAAGAGTTCTGAAACGACAGAGCTACCTCTGCGCTAACCTATTTTGAAAAAAAAAAACCAAAACATCCCTTCTCTTCAAACCCCAGTTGGCCCACTGATTTGCAGACTGGTGTGCCAGGAAGGTTATGACGGCCTTCCCATCAGAGAGTACAAGACTCTTGTACTTCTCAAAAGACTCCAAGGTTGATAACCAAATTTACTTTGCCAGGTATGTCACTGCACCTGACCACTGGTTAAGCCAAGAGACAGCTTGGAGGGGTCATGGCAGACGATTCAATGGCCACTGATACATGAGGGTGAGAGGGATTTTCTCCAAAGAGTTCCCCCATCATTAGCATACACACCGACGGGTCAACCTGCAGAGAAGACAATGCAACATGCTCTGGCGTAAAGAACCTTCTCTGCATTGAGTTTGCGGAATGGCCATATCTTGTTGGACAGGCTGGATTTGAGAGTTCTTAGATCTTACATTTGAACTTATATCTATCTTATTAATATCTTTCTGCTTAATTCCAAGTCTGTGTCTGCTTAATTCCAAGTCTGTGTATGCTTCATTCCAAGTCTGTGTATGCTTAATTCCAAGTCTGTGTCAGTTAGGAATTTTAAGCTCCACTATGTACAACCTCAGCTAATTTCCATTTTCTTACAATTATTGTTGGGTTCTATTTGCATTTATATTCCCCTGGAGCCATAAGATTAATTTTTGCATTCTTTATAGACACCATTCAATACCTCTACTTCTACAGAGAGATTAATCCCACTTTTTGGATCTGATGTAGCACCTCATACTTATGTTGGCCTGGACATCTGGCGCTCTGTCTTCATCTGTCTGAATTCTTGTCAGGTAAACATACGGCTCATTTAAAATTGCCTACTTGACTTACAGGCATGATATGGAGAGAAGCATTGTTCCCAAGATTGTCCCATCAAGCTTATTGGTGCCCATACACTTAGCCTTTTATTCTAATGTTGTCTCAGTGATATGAGGCAGATTGCAAGTTGTTAGCTCTGATGCCTCATCCTAAGTGAAAATCAACCACATCCATGTGCATTCTTAGGACGAATGAAACCCTTAAACCTGCGGAAAGACAACAAAAAGGTTTTCCCATCAACATCTGCATTGGGGAATAAAATCACCACCCACAAAGATGGGACCAAACGACAATTCACCGACTGGAAACCTTGTCCTCTGGAACTTCAGAAAGCTCATGCAATAAATGCAAGTCAACCAACGCTTTTATGAATGTCGAGGTAATTCTTATTTAGCTATGTTACTGTTTTTATCTGGCTATTACCATGCATAAGTTTCTGTAACTTTAATGGTTATTTGTGTTATATCTAATTTTTTGGGTAATCTCAATGATCATTTGTTAATACAAGGCTATTCATTTTATATTTCATGTTTTTGGTTGTCCTTGTGTTAGAAAAAAAGTACCTCCAATAACAAGATTGTTTGTTAAACTAAAACTTATAAAATGTGTCCCATTTTCATTTACAACTTTGCCAAGCTCCCCAGCACCCATCACAGTCTCTATACCTTGATTAGTCCTTCCAACTTTAGCATTGAAGACACCAATCACAATTTTCATATCTCTCTCTGGGATCTCATATATTACACTCTGCAGTTCTTCATAGTATTCATCTTTCCTTTCTTCAGGAGAATCATTTGTTGATGCATACCAAACTTTAATATTCCTATTGCACTGCTATGATCTAAACTTTGCTAGTAACAATCTACTATTTACAGCTTTCCATTCTCTTAATGCCTTTTCAGCTCTTGGTGTTATCATCATTCCTACCTCTTCTCTTCCAACTCCATCTGTTCTTCCTGAGTAGATTATATATATATATATATATATATATATATATATATATATATATATATATATATATATATATATATATATATATATATATATATATGCCTTGGTCTAAGATTTCTTTACCAATCCCTTACACCATGTTTCAATTAGGGCCAAGATATCCAAACTATATTTCATAAATTCATTCTCCACTTGCTGTAACTTCCCAATCTAATTCATGGTTCTAACATTCAAATCACCAGTTTTTATTTTTTCTTTAATATTTATAAACCGGGAGATTCTTAGCACCCTGCTATGCCCAGGACTGGAGGCCATTCTCTCATTTTTACTTTTCATAGACTGACTACAGTAAACCCATAAAGGATTCATTGGCTAAATTCATCAAAGGATAATCAGTTCCTTGTAATGCACAGTCCCTATCTAAGGTAAGTGACCCCTCCCGGTCCATATCAATTTCAGTAAGATCATCCGCCAGGCATCGAGAGTAGAAGCCGAAGAGATATCTTGTCTATCTCCTTAAACCCAATCCATCACCCTGCTGCCAGTGACTTCATTGAGATTTAGGGAGGCATTTCCTCCACACCCAAAGTTCTTGTTACTCCACAAAGTTGCTCATCTGCTTATATAACCATTGGCAAACATGGATTGCCAAAATATACCCCTTAGCACAGTACTTTAAAACTATAAATGAGATGTCTTTTTCCTTCAATGACATCCTACCTCCATTAGAGTGTAAGACTCAGCAATACAAAAGTCATGGGAGGTTCATAGAAATGAACAGAATTATAATAGAAAATTTTCTTATTCCTACACTCACTTCAGTTTCATATACATGCCCACTCTCATCCCCACTGACTCTGGTGTCAAGAGGATAGGGAATAGTTTTGATTTCAAGACCGAAAGACAAAGAATCTGTGGTTTGAACAAGACATCAGTGGTTGCCATTAAGCCATTAACCACTAGATTGTGTTATTACTTTGATAGAGGTGCAAGTCAACTGAAAGGAAAAAAAAATTGAAATATTTTAGTTTTAGGAGTAAATATCATTATAACCGAGCTTTCAGACAGAAGTAATATGTATATCAGGTGAGTAAACAAATAAAAAATTATTATTAAAATTTCTATTTTTACAGGCAAACTCCATTGGCACTTGCTTTACAGTAACTGGTGGTGTTTTTGGCCCCCTTATTATGGGGCAGGTAGGGCATGATGATGGGGAAAGAGGAAAGTTTCCTTTATTGTTTTTATTCAAAGTCATCAAGAGGGCCCTTCCAATTGCCTAACAGACTAAAGAACATATGTAAGAGGTTGTGCCAGAAGGAAGCATGGTGATGACTACGTTTGAATGTTGTTTATTCCATAGAGGTAAGATTCACGAAAATATAATTAAATATAAAATCATATAAAACAAAAAAATAACTTAAAAAAAAAAGAAAAAAATTATTCAGAGTAGCAGATATGACAATAAGTGAAAAAGAGCACATTTATACTCTTTTACAAAATAAAAAATTTGTGAAAGGATACAAAAAAGAAATTACGCAAGATCACAATAGTAACAATAAAGAGAAGTTATCAAAACTTTCACTAATAAATGCCAGCATGAACTTAGCAAAAGATTGTGGTTTAAGGCCTAAATAAGTGCTAGTTATAGCAAATTTGTCACCCTTTTACATGCAAAAGGATAGAAAGTGAATAGTGTGAGCAGACACTATGATGGGTTACAAACTGCCAGAGAGAATTGACTACTTGTAATTGCCATTTCATCATAATGGGGCCCTTATTGTTTTCAGTAAAATATCCAAACTACAATAAAAATCAAGAATGGCTGCAGAGTAATAGTATAGAGAAGTATGAAAAATATAGAGAGAAAAAGGTGGAAGTAAAGCGCAAGGTACGTGAGGCAAAGAGGGCAGCTGACCTGAGGTGGGGTCAGGGACTGGGTCAGTCATATGAAGAGAATAAGAAGAAGTTTTGGAAAGAAGTGAAGAGAGTAAGGAAGGCCGGCGCAAGAATTGAAGAGACAGTGAAAGATGGAAATGGAAGGTTGTTAAAAGGAGAGGAGGCAAGGAAAAGGTGGGCAGAATATTTTGAAAGTTTGCTGAATGTTGAGGATGATAGGGAGGCAGATATAATTGCTGTTCCAGGTGTTGAGGTGCCAGTGATGGGAGATGAGAATGAGCGAGAGATTACAATAGAGGAAGTGAGGAGAGCACTAGATGAAACGAGAGTAGGAAAAGCATCTGGTATGGATGGTGTGAAAGCTGAGATGTTGAAGGAAGGGGGTGTGACTGTACTTGAATGGTTGGTGAGATTGTTTAATGTGTGTTTTGTGTTGTCAATGGTACCAGTAGATTGGGTCTGTGCATGTATTGTACCACTATATAAGGGTAAGGGAGATGTGCATGAGTGTTGTAATTCAAGAGGTATTAGTTTGTTGAGTGTAGTTGGAAAAGTGTATGGTAGAGTACTGATTAATAGGATTAAGGATAAAACAGAGAATGCAATCTTGGAAGTACAGGGTGGTTTTAGAAGAGGTAGGGGTTGTCTGAATCAGATTTTTACAGTTAGGCAGATATGCGAGAAATATTTAGCAAAAGGTAAGGAGGTGTATGTTGCGTTTATGGATCTGGAGAAAGCATATGATAGAGTTGATAGGGAAGCAATGTGGAATGTGATGAGGTTATATGGAGTTGGTGGAAGGTTGTTGCAAGCAGTGAAAAGTTTCTACAAAGGTAGTAAAGCATGTGTTAGAATAGGAAATGAAGTGAGCGATTGGTTTCCGGTGAGAGTGGGGCTGAGACAGGGATGTGTGATGTCGCCGTGGTTGTTTAACTTGTATGTTGATGGAGTGGTGAGAGAGGTGAATGCTCGAGTGCTTGGACGAGGATTAAAACTGGTAGGCGAGAATGATCATGAATGGGAGGTAAATCAGTTGTTGTTTGCGGATGATACTGTACTGGTAGCAGATACAGAAGAGAAGCTTGACCGACTAGTGACAGAATTTGGAAGGGTGTGTGAGAGAAGGAAGTTGAGAGTTAATGTGGGTAAGAGTAAGGTTATGAGATGTACGAGAAGGGAAGGTGGGGCAAGGTTGAATGTCATGTTGAATGGAGAGTTACTTGAGGAGGTGGATCAGTTTAAGTACTTGGGGTCTGTTGTTGCAGCAAATGGTGGAGTGGAAGCAGATGTACGTCAGAGAGTGAATGAAGGTTGCAAAGTGTTGGGGGCAGTTAAGGGAGTAGTAAAAAATAGAGGGTTGGGCATGAATGTAAAGAGAGTTCTATATGAGAAAGTGATTGTACCAACTGTGATGTATGGATCGGAGTTGTGGGGAATGAAAGTGATGGAGAGACAGAAATTGAATGTGTTTGAGATGAAGTGTCTGAGGAGTATGGCTGGTGTATCTCGAGTAGACAGGGTTAGGAACGAAGTGGTGAGGGTGAGAACGGGTGTAAGAAATGAGTTAGCGGCTAGAGTGGATATGAATGTGTTGAGGTGGTTTGGCCATGTTGAGAGAATGGAAAATGGCTGTCTGCTAAAGAAGGTGATGAATGCAAGAGTTGATGGGAGAAGTACAAGAGGAAGGCCAAGGTTTGGGTGGATGGATGGTGTGAAGAAAGCTCTGGGTGATAGGAGGATAGAAGTGAGAGAGGCAAGAGAGCGTGCTAGAAATAGGAATGAATGGCGAGCGATTGTGACGCAGTTCCGGTAGGCCCTGCTGCTTCCTCCGGTGCCTTAGATGACCGCGGAGGTAGCAGCAGTAGGGGACTCAGCAGTATGAAGCTTCTTCTGTGGTGGAAATGTGGGAGGTTGGGCTGTGGCACCCTAGCAGTACCAGCTGAACTCGGCTGAGTCCCTGGTTAGGCTGGAGGAACGTAGAGAGTAGAGGTCCCCTTTTTTGTTTTGTTTCTTGTTGATGTCGGCTACCCCCCAAAATTGGGGGAAGTGCCTTTGGTATATGTATGTATGTATGTACAATAAAAATAGCTTATGTAGGTCATGGACTTTTACACATAAATAAATATCATAAAGCAGGAAAAGGTTAGCTCAACAGGCTTCATTATTGATCTCCCAATTGGTTGCCTTAGAAATTTGTAAAAAAGAAAATATTGTGAATAAGTCCGCTTTTAAAATCCGCTTAATGTCTCACTGAACAAACGTTCAGATGAATTTTATCATTTGACACACCTCTGATGTGATCTGCAAACTATACAGTACCTGTACTCCCTTTGACCATCATGTCTTAGTTTCAGTCCTATTGTATTGTTCTAATATTCTGATTTTTATTGTTGTGTGAATCATCTTGGTAATATTTTCTATAGCAGTTATAAGCTGTTACCTTTTAGTACCAATGTGGAAATACAATTATTGAAAACAGTATTTTTGTTTCCCAATTATAAAGTCCTTAAGCTCTTATTACACTATAATACAATGTTTAAGAATTCAAATATGGTGATCTTAAAATATTTTTTTATATTAAAATCTCTTCAACCTAAAGGGAAGAAACTGAAAATACCTACTTGTTGCTTTCATCTGTGTCCAGTGGACTGCCTAGATCAAGCTCAACTACCTCTTTTTGCTTCTTATTTTTCTTCTTTTTGGAAGAATTCTTCAGTGTCCAGTTATCTTCCTCTACTTGATCTAAGCTTTCTGTCTCTATGGGTAGAGAATTTACAGGAACCTGAGCTCTACAAAAGATGTACAGATAAAGAGTTAGACAGCATAAAATGGAATCATCTAAGAATATAAGTTCATACTTAACCATTGGAAAAGGTTTACATACTCCATAAATATTCATGAGTTTCTTCTAGGATTGCTAATCTGAGGTTTAAATTCCTCAATAATTCAGTAAAAAAAAATAATGGATTAAATTGATACAATGAAATGAAATGTTCATAATAGTAACTAACACATTAATCATATAAGTATAATTTCTTGGTAGGCAGTCTTCAAAGCCTACACCTATATACAAAATGTACTGTATTGATTTTGAGAACTCAAAGTTTCACAACTCAAAATACTGTACTTACTTTTCCTCTGTATTATTCTGATGATCATTAGAAGAACACTGAGACTCAGTATCATCTGCATCCCAAGAAATAGGCACAGTCTGAAAACAGTACAATGAATATAAATTTTGTTTTGCTTACATATAATTTCATTGTAAACCACACAAAAGATTCATTCCTATGCGGAATGTTTGTATCATCTCCATTATGTTTTTGAAGCTTCAAATTAATAGAAATTCTGTCTTACTCAGGATATATGAGCTTCTTATATTAAATCCTTTAAATAGTGAGTTTGAGGATTGAAGAATATCTCTGCTACAGACTAATATGTGAATGAATTTAATGTAACTTGGTGTTGCGACCCAAAGAATTTGTCCTCAATGAAAAAAGAAATAGAGGAAGAAAAAACTTGCAATCAACATTCAGAGTGCCAGGGAAGGGAGGAAAAAAAAGGAAGCAAAATAGTCAGGGGCCAAATGGGTGTTCATTTTAATTATTCTTACCTTGAATTCATTGATATTCCTTAATTGTAAAAAAAAATATCTTTCACCTTGATAGAAAATTTACTCTCCCAAAGCACGGTAGTTGCAGTGATGAGAGAGAGCACTGGGGTATGGATCTAGCTGATCCCACTTTTCACTTGAAAGTCAGTCCTTTGTGTTGAATTATCCAGCCAAGACATGTTAGTGTTCACTTGTATATTATCTGTTCATATTACATAATTCTATGCTTGTAGTAACTTCCTTTTTTTAGGACCATACAGGAATGTATCCTAATTATGTTGTACCATGATTTTGAAAAAAAAAATTAAAAAAATGCAAAACCAAAGGCCTATCTAGTGGTAAAACAGATTCTCTCACTTTGTGAGCTGTATATGAATAAACAATTATCTTTTTTAGACATATGATCAATGTGATCTTTTGCCAAAGGGTCAGTAAACCAATATTTGCAGAGAAGTGAGCATACTTTTAGTTCAGACTCAGCTTGCAACCCCCAAAGTTTGGGTTGAAGTTCCTCAGGAAGTCTCAAATGAATTCAATATCATTGAAGAGGATTTGGAGCAAGAAAATCCATTAGTATAGTAAGTTTAAATGTGAAATGTCTTAGAATTTTAATGATAGGCTACAAGATTTTCTAGGGTCAATTAATTCTCCTTTTAAAAACAACCATCTAACCTTTGAGTGAAGTTTGGACCACTAAAAATATTGTATCCTCAAATCGGGATAGGCCACTTGTCCATTCTTTGCATAATCTGTTCCTGAAACAACTAGGTTTGACTTTGTGTAGCCTAATGTTGTGTCTATGTCTATCCAGGTAACAATTAGGGTTGTATCGCCTAATATGACTACTGTTATCTATATGTGCATTGCCCACACTCATTATTGAATTTTTGTAATAGCTTGCAAAGAGTTGTTGTTGATTTGCACCACAGTGAGTGGCAATGTGATAGCTGGTGTTCCTCAGGGTAGTGTTCTTGGCTCATTACTTTTCATACTATATACACTTGATATGTGGTTTGATCTAGAAAACAAGTTTATTGCATATGCAGATGAAATTACTATCTTTGATTCAATTCCATCTCTCGAAAGTAGATCTAGGAATGCTAAATCCCTTAAAAGAGATCTAGCAAAAATTATTACATGGTGCAAATTATAGGGCAAGAAATTGAACCCTAACAAAATACAAAGTATGATTGTAAGTAGGTTGAGGACAGTAACTCTCTAAATCTCGGCATGAATCATGTTTCTTTAACTCTAAAGGACTTAAACCTTTAGCCGTGATTCTTGATAGCAAAATGTTATTTTCATTAGTAAAATAAATTTTTGAATATACTTACCCGATAATCATGTAGCTGTCAACTCCGTTGCCCGACAGAATTCTACGGGAGGGATACGCCAGCTATCACTATACTAGAAGGGGGTGTACTCACAAGCGCCACCTGTGGCCAGGTACTACAGTACTTGTTGTTGACGCCACCTCACTTTTTCCTCGGTCCACTGGTTCTCTATGGGGAGGAAGGGTGGGTCAATTAAATCATGATTATCGGGTAAGTATATTCAAAAATTTATTTTACTAATGAAAATAACATTTTTCAATATTAAACTTACCCGATAATCATGTAGCTGATTCACACCCAGGGGGGTGGGTGAAAAACCAGTGTACAAGACTAAAGGATAGCTAAGTATCCCGTATTTCATATAATCAGTTATCCACAATAACAATGAAATAATAAGTACCTGGTAAGGAAGTCGACTTGAACCGTTACTCTGCCTTTAATAAGATCGTCTTCCTTACTGAGCGCAGCGTTCCTCTTGGAAGGCTGAATCAACTCAAAGGTGCTAAAGTATACAGGGCTGCAACCCATACTAAAGGACCTCATCACAACCTTTAACCTCGGCGCTTCTCAAGAAAGAATTGACCACCCGCCAAATCAACAAGGATGTGGAAGGCTTCTTAGCCGACCGTACAACCCATAAAAAGTATTCAAGAGAAAGGTTAAAAGGTTATGGGATTATGGGAATGTAGTGGCTGAGCCCTCGCCTACTACTGCATTCGTTGCTACGAATGGTCCCAGGGTGTAGCAGTACTCGTAAAGAGACTGGACATCTTTGAGATAGAATGATGCGAACACTGACTTGCTTCTCCAATAGGTTGCATCCATAACACTTCTCAGAGAATGGCTCTGTTTGAAGGCCACTGAAGTAGCCACAGCTCCCACTTCATGTGTCCTTACCTTCAGCAAAGCAAGGTCTTCTTCCTTCAGATGAGAATGTGTTTCTCTAATCAGAAGCCTGAATAGTAAGAAACTGAGTTCTTAGAACTTGGAAAAGAAGGTTTCTTGATAGCACACTATAAGGCTTCTGATTGTCCTTGTAAAGGTTAAGACCTTTTTAGATAGTACCTAAGAGCTCTAACTGGGCAAAGTACTCTCTCCAGTTCATTCCCCACCAAGTTGGACAGGCTTGGGATCTCGAACGACTTAGGCCAAGGACGTGAAGGAAGCTCGTTTAGCAAAATCCGAGCTGCAAGGAACATGTAGCCGTTTCAGATGTGAAAACAATGATCCTGCTGAAGGCGTGGATCTCACTTACTCTTTTAGCTGTTGTTAAGCACACGAGGAAAAGAGTTTTTAATGTGAGGTCCTAAAAAGAGGCTGATTGGAGAGGTTCAAATCTTGATGACATAAGGAACCTTAGGACCACGTCTAGATTCCAGCCTGGAGTGGACAACCGACGTTCCTTTGAGGTCTCAAAAGACCTAGGGAGGTCCTGTAGATCTTTGTTGGTGGAAAGATCCAAGCCTCTGTGGCGGAAAACCGCTGCCAACATACTTCTGTAACCCTTGATCGTAGGAGCTGAAAGGGATCTTACTTTCCTTAGATATAACAGGAAGTCAGCAATCTGGGTTACAGTGGTACTGGTTGAGGAAACTGCATTGGTCTTGTACCAGCTACGGAAGACTTCCCCTTGAGACTGATAGATTCTGAGAGTGGATATTCTCCTTGCTTTGGCAATCGCTCTGGCTGCCTCCTTCGAAAAGCCCCTAGCTCTTGAGAGTCTTTCGAAAGTCTGAAGGCAGTCAGACGAAGAGCGTGGAGGTTCGGGTGTACCTTCTTTACGTGAGGTAGACGTAGAAGGTTCACTCCTAGAGGAAGAGTCCTGGGAATGTCGACCAGCCATTGCAGTACCTCTAAGAACCATTCTCTCGCGGGCCAGAGCGGAGCCAACCAACGTCAGCCGTGTCCCTTTGCGAGAGGAGAACTTCTGAAGTACCCTGTTGACAATCTTGAACGGCGGGAATGCATACAGGTCGAGATGGAACCAATCCAGCAGAAAAGCATCCACGTGAACTGCTGCTGGGTCTGGAATCGGAGAACAATACAATAGGAGTCTCTAGGTTATCGAGGTAGCGAACAGATCTATGGTTGGCTGACCCCACAGGGCCCAAAGTCTGCTGCAAACATTCTTGTGAAGGGTCCACTCTGTGGGGATGACCTGACCCTTCCGGCTGAGGTGATCTGCCATGACATTCATACCGCCCTGAATGAACCTCGTTACCAGCGTGAGCTTTCGATCTTTAGACCAGATGAGGAGGTCCCTTGCGATCTAGAACAACTTCACGAAAGAGTCCCTCCCTGCTTGAAGGTGTAAGCCAGGGCTGTGGTGTTGTCAGAGTCCACCTCCACCACTTTGTTAAGCTGGAGGGACTTGAAGTTTATCAAGGCCAGAAGAACCGCCAACAACTCCTGCAATTGATGTGAAGTGTCCTTTGCTCCTGATTCCATGTTCTCGATCATTCCTGTCCGTCCAAAGTCGCACCCCAGCCCGTGTCCGATGTGTCCGAGAGGAGACGGCGGTCGGGTTTCTGAACAGCCAAAGGTAGACTTCCTTGAGAAGAAAGCTGTTCTTACACCACGCGAGAGAAGACCTCCTCTCTTCGGAAACAGGAACTGAGACCGTCTCTAGCGTCATGTCCTTTATCCAGTGAGCAGCTAGATGATACTGAAGGGGGGGAGGTGGATTCTCCCTAACACGATGAACAGGGCCAGCGATGAAAGTGTCCCTGTTAGACTCATCCACTACCTGACTGAGCATCGGTTCCTTCTCAGCATGCTCTGGATGCATTCTAGGGCTTGGAAGATCCTTGGGGCCGACGGAAAAGCCCGAAAAGCTCGACTCTGAAGATCCATACCCAGGGAGACAATGGTCTGGGATGGGATGAGCTGAGACTCCTCAAAATTGACCAGGAGGCCCAGTTCCTTGGTCAGATCCATAGTCCATCTGAGAATCTCCAGACAGCGACGACTTGTGGGAGCTCTTAAAAGCCAGTCGTCTGACGGAGCCGGACACAAGATCATGGTACTGCTGCACAGTCTGTGAACTGTCAACCATGGGGAAGCGAGGAAGTACAGTGACAACCCGAAGCTGTCTAGACTGTCTGGGTCGTACAGACAACTCCTTATCGGGTTGCTGAGGTTGCCGCACTGCGTCACAACAAGTCACTTCTGCTGGTTGTTGAACGTCTTCCCAGTGACACACTGACTCCGTAAACAAAAAAAACCTTTAACAAGGACTAAGCTTGGACTGTATGTCTTGCAACACAGCTCAAGGTCTATGGGAGCAGGTGTGGTAACAGACGGGGTTAGTGACTGAAGTGGAACCATTACCTTCCCTGGAAGCATGTTATGCTTAAATAAAAGTCCATAGGAGGCTACGCAGCTAAAGGCTCCTCTCCAAATGACAGAGTCCTCAAGGGAATATCAAAAGGAGGGAGAAAAGCACTTTCTCATCTACAGGGACCATATCCGAGAAAAGTTAAGTTCTCTCAGTGAGGGTTTCAATGGTGCAAAAGCAGCAGACTAGAAGGCAACATTATGAAACTGCTTGACAGTCTAGTGAGTTGGCAACAACCAAAGATGTATGACTGAGAAGCATGCGGTAAGGTATGCAGAGCATGTTGTATGCAGAGCATGCTGTATGCAGAGCATGCTGTATGTAGAGCATGTTGTATGCAGAGCATGCTGTATGCAGAGCATGTTGTATGCAGAGCATGCTGAATGCAGAGCATGCTGTATGCAGAGCATGTTGTATGCAGAGCATGCTGTATGTAGAGCATGTTGTATGCAGAGCATGCTGAATGCAGAGCATGCTGTATGCAGAGCATGTTGTATGCAGAGCATGCTGTATGCAGAGCATGCTGTATGCAGAGCATGCTGTATGTAGAGCATGCTGTAAGGTAAGCAGAGCGTGTTGCATGGCGTTTAACATTTCTCAGAAATTCCATGACCAGTGCTAGAGTGCTTCATACATGCTTGCATGGGGTTTTAATATCAACATAATATTTACCTTACATTCATAACTCATGATTCATTTTTGTTTTGAAGATATTTTTGCCATATTTTGCGATATTGTTAAAAATATATTGCAAGGAATACATATATATTTTTATATAAGTAAGACAAATAACCTCCATTATCATAATGTTTGTGTAGGCATACATGTATATGATTACAAATGCAAGTTATGAAAGTAATGAGGTGTTATTATTGTCATTTGTTATTTCTCAAGTTGAGGAGAAAGTGGCAGATGCATGCGTTGAGGTGGCTGACTCATAGCATGAGGTTGCTGCCTCAAGAGTTGCGCTTGCTGTAAGGGTTGCGGATGCGCAGTAGCAGGTTCCTGAGGAACGAGTTAAGGTTCCTGAGGTGTGAGCTGCGAGAGTTGAGATAGCGGCTGCGCAGAACGCAGTTCTTGTCTCGCGAGTTGAGGTTCCTGAGGAGCTAGCCTAAGCTGCAGCGAGTGCTGAGGTGGCTGCCTCATTGATGGAAGAGGTTGTCGTACCTCAAGAGATTGTTGCCTCGCTGGTGGAACCGCAAGCGGAAGCGGAGGAAGTAAGGCATAAGACTCCTGCTCCCATTACTGAGGTTGCCTTAAGGAAGGTTAAGGTTGCTGCACAACGCTGGTAACTGGCAACTCAGAACGCGGTAAGGTAGCCTGAGGAACCTCAACTTCGTACGCCTGGCAGACTGGACTGCGGTGAGGCGGAGCTCTCGCAGGAGGAGGCGGAGGTTGCTGCACACCGCTGGTAACTGGCAACTCAGAACGCGGTAAGGTAGCCTGAGGAACCTCAACTTCGTACGCCTGGCAGACTGGACTGCGGAGAGGCGGAGCGTTCGCAGGAGGAGGTGTAACCTTCTCAGCCTGAAACTCACGCATTAAGACCCCAAGCTGCGACTGCATGGACTGCAGCAAAGTAGTCTTGGGATCAACAGACGATAAGGTCTGTTGTGGCATCGCCTTACCTCTCTTAGGAGGTGTGCAGTCACCTGAAGACTGAGGAGAGTCAGAGCTAACCCAATGACTGCATCCGGGTTGTTGAACTCTAACTTCGTACGTCTGGCATAGGTCTGGACTTTACGTTTAAGAGGTCTTGAGACCTGAGACCAGCGTTTTCTCCCCGAAATTTCTTCTGCAGACGAGCAAAATAAGGGCTCAATCGTCTGCGGGTGGGAGTGACGGTCTCTTAAGACACGCCCGCAACCACCGAGGATACTTCTGTGCGCCGATCAAGGCCTGCCGAACCCTTTTGCCCTTCGACATTGCTTCTCCCCTGGGCTTGGGAGCTTGCAAGAGGTCCCGGACTGGGAGGACGACTGGCACGCACAGAAGTACCCTCACGCACAACACTGACACACTTTGCGCTAATCACTTATCACTTTTGATTTTCTGTTTGCACTTATTTCACTGAACTCGAAACTTTAAGTGGTTTGTACCTGAAACACGCAATTCTATCCTTTCTCAAAAGTTAGTAATTGCGAAAACAGAATTACAATGTAACAGAAAAATCTAATGAAAGATAAATAATTCAGTGGCTGGAAAGAGACTAAACACTAGATCAAATAAACTACGTTTAAAATCTCTCACCGCATAAAGCTTGAGAACAAGAAAAACTCTAGAAACGTTTACCTTCTTCCCCTAAAGAGACAAGGGAGAAGAGCAAAAACGATAACAACGTTACTCGCTTGAACGAAACGTTTATCCTCCTCTTTCTCCCTCCGTCTCTATCTCTCTCTCTCTCTCTCTTGACTTAGAACCTGAGAGAAGAGCCCAATCATATATATCGTTAAAACATATTATTGTTAAAGGAAAATATTTCCCAAAATGAAAAGTTCCTTTGTAGAATTAAAACCATTAAGTTAAGAAAGAATGAACAAAACGCTAGACACGGTTACTCTTACTGCAACGTGACACCGTGAAAATTCTCTCTCTATCGTAACGATAGAGCGCAAGTTGAACGTTCTGAAACGTCAACAACTGCAGAGACAAAACAAAACGTTAGTTCAACTTTGAAAACAGTACGAGACTATCAAAGAAATTCTTACAAAAACATTAAAATAGCATAATATGTTAACAGGTAAAACCGAAATGACGGGCTCAATGTTAATTAACTTCGGTACAAGAAAAGACCGCCTACCATTAGGAAAGGTCGAATATATAAAAATTAATTTTAATAATTTTATAATAAAAGGAAGTTAATCGAAGAGGCCTATAAAAGGCGGAGAGATATAAAATAAATCTATAACTTTTGTTAAGCAAAATTAAGAAAGAGAGTCTATACTCTCTTAGACACCAACACTTCCGTCTAAGGGAAGGGTCGGCCATTAAAAGGTGAAAGAGAGTTCATACTCTCTTCGTCACCATAATTAAATTAATTCCAAAAGCTAACTAAGCTAATATAGAAGTTTCTAGTATAGCGAATAGCTGCAAATTTTAGAGAAATACTTCACCAAACTGTGAACAATACTCCAAAATCATAAGCGTATCCAAGAACGTCTTGCCGGAAGCACGACAGAGGAAAAAGTGAGGTGGCGTCAACAACAAGTACTGTAGTACCTGGCCACAGGTGGCGCTTGTGAGTACACCCCCTTCTAGTATAGTGATAGCTGGCGTATCCCTCCCGTAGAATTCTGTCGGGCAACGGAGTTGACAGCTACATGATTATCGGGTAAGTTTAATATTGAAAATTTACGTTTGAGAAATACATTAGGTCTGTTTCTTCTTCAATTGCACAAAAGATTACCTGAATGAGAAAGTCTTTTAAGATTTTTTATTATCAATTTTATTCTGAAGTATTTTAATTCTTTCATTCTGCCATGTTTTGAGTACTGTTCTCCTGTCTGGTCTTCAGCAGCTGAATCTCATCTTAATTTATTGGACAAGAACTTATTAAATTCTTACTCCTGACCTAGATGTTAATCTCTGGTACCATCATTCAGTTATTCTTTTCTGGGCTCTACCTGTGCCGCTCTGTGAAATGCTCCTTTTACATCATTTCTAAGGTAAAAACTGCTATGAAATTACCAGAGAAAAAGTTGTATAGGAATGCCAGGTTGAACCCAGCTCGCTCACCTTATAAGGTGTCGGTATAATACTGGGGCGTCATAAATCACAACCAGAGGTCTCGCACCATTTAGAAATCTCCTCTCAATATCCCTGTTACAGCGAGGTGCCGTTCAACACCCAACTCCGAACTCCACTACCAACAGTCCGACCCACACCAGTGACGTCACTCCTTTTATAGCACTTGCTAAGCGCACACTGTGTTTTCTCTGTGGTGTTTTTTCGGTATTTACCCAGGATTTTATTCACGATGTCGGACTCTACTGTCTCCCCATATAAGGTGATTCTTTATGCAGGTTACAATTCTTTTTTTTTTTCATAACTCTCACCCTCCTCTGCATTCAGATCTTCTCAGACTGTACCATCCTGATAGTAATACTAGGTATGCAGTTAACTCTAATATTCATGCCTTCTCCATCATAAAGCTCAATATTACACAGTAATCTATAACTTTTATTCCAGCTATGAACAAATTGTGGAATGATCTTCTTAAGGGGGCCAGCCGGCTAATGCTGTTTTTTAAGGACAGGACTTTGAAATTCATACCACTTAATAATGTGACTTAGGACATCTCCAAACTGTATAGGGTTTTTGCCTCTGACTTTCGGTTTTACAATGCTAGAGCGATTTATTCTGAAAATTAGTGTTTTTCAAATTCTATCTACTCCCTTGATATTTAATATTAAGACCTGGGATTACTACCCTACATAGACCTGAAGTAGACCTCTATAATCAAATAGTTTTGTTTTTCTAAAAGTTCTTTCTTTTTTGCTATATAGGAATTTTTTCATTATGGTAGAAAAATAAACCCTATAAATCAGAGGAAAAAGTAAGAAGAAATATGAAAAAAAATGGAAAAATGGCTCTATTTGATTGTTTTATATCTTTCTAAGTTATATACCAAATTTCAATGTTATATCTTTAAAACTAAGGGAGAAGATAGAATTTGAAGGTCAGTAAGTATAGTTTTGAAATACAGGCGTTCAAAGTTTTTCTTTGTATTTTTACAAAGATAATATTAATAAATCATGATTATTACAAATTTTGTTCCTTCTTATTATTATTATTATTATTATTACTAATATTAAATGCTAAGCTATAACCCTAGTTAGAAAAGCAAGATGCTATAAGCCCAGGGGCCCCACCAGGGAAAATAGCCCAGTGAGGAAAGGAAATAAGGAAAAATAAAATATTTTAAGAATAGTAAAATAAATATTTCCTATATAAACTATAAAAACTTTAACAAAACAAGAGGAAGAGAAACTAGAAAGTGCACCATCAAGCAAGAGAACTCTAACCCAAGACAGTGGAAGACCATGGTACAGAGGCTATGGCACTACCGAAGACTAGAGAACAATGGTTTGATTTTGGAGTGTCCTCCTTGAAGAGCTGCTTACCATAGCTAAAGATTCTCTTCTACCCTTACCAAGAGGAAAGTAGCCACTGAACAATTAGAGTGCAGTAGTTAACCCCTTGGGTGAAGAAGAATTGTTTGGCAATCTCAACGTTATCAGGTGTATGAGGAGAGAGGAGAATCTGTAAAGAATAGGCCAGTCTATTCGGTGTCTGTATAGGCAAAGGAAAGAACTGTAACCAGAGAGAAGGGTCCTATGTTGTACTGTCTGGCCAGTCAAAGGACTCTATTACTCTCTAGCGGTAGTATTAATAAATCAAAACAATGTTATTTATCTTCATTTAATCATAAATAAAAATACCTTTGCTCAATATCTTGCTTCTTTAGGCTCCTGGTCGCTCCTTCATCCACAATACTCTCTCTCTCTCCTTCACTACCTCCACTAATATGGCCAATATTGTCCACTTCTGAACTCTTTTTAGAACATATTTTCTTCTTCTTTATGTTAACGAGAGGACAAAATTTTCTTTCCCGCTTTGGCATGATGAAATTCTTGCCAAAACCAAGAAAAACAGACTTAAAAGCAAGCGAATGTCAGAGGTCAAACTCAAATGTGTACTCTCTGAAGTTTGTGCTAGCACTGAAGGGTGTAAAAATACCTTCTTGTCTTGTGACTCACGGAATCTATACAGATGCCATTGCTCACAATTTGTTTTATATTGAAATGAAATAATTATCAAAATTTACGATAACAATAAATACTGCTTTTTCTTGTAGGGATCAATGTTTTTGGCTTATTGGGTTACTTTTACTAATTACCCTGTAACTATGAAAGTAAGAGGAATTTTGACAAAATATTTCTTATACACATTCTACATTGCCATACGAAGCTCAGTGAATTTTCTCAAGATTTTGTGTTCTTCGTCGTTTACCCCCATGAATTAGCATACCGGCCGGGCCCCTTAATCGGACAGTTGAATTGGTGGAACTTCAAAAGTTCAAACTTGAAGTTAATGCTTTTATATTGATCAGGCTGACACAATAGACCACCATCACCCAGTCGCCTTCAGCATCAAATCTAACTGTTGTAAACATTAAAAAGCTGTTCAATGGAAAACATTACTTTTGGTTACCATCAAATTATCTCTAACAATATCGTCTGGGAACAAGCATGAATCAAACAAATCAAATAGAAAAAATTTCAAATTTTCAAGATAAAGTAAAAAAAAAAAAATCAATGTAATCACAGTTCCTACACTTTGAGATTGAGATTCTCATGCAAGTAGGCTACTTTATGAGGTGTTTCAATTACTTCTTCATAACATGTAACAAAAATAAAAATGAAGATTACAGACCATAAAGAAAGGGATAAACCAGTCAGAAAGACCAATTAATGAATGAACAATGGAATATTAGAATGATGCCAAACCTGGCTATCATATGAAAAGAAACAGGTTTGGGAATTCCAGAAAAGACATGTTTCCAGACCTCCATACAACTTCTGTAAGTTAGACTAGAAAGTGGCTACAGGTACATTAGAAACTGTGAATATGGGACCTGATAAGTTTTATGGGGTTGTGATAAAATAATAAAATCATCTTGTTTATCAGGTCACTAACATCAAACGGGAAAAGACTTCCATACAACTTTTGTCAGACTGCATTGTAGCTCTAGGAGCATCAGGAACTATATGAATACAGGCACATATAAGTTTTATGGGTTGTTATTAAAACTATCTAATCTTCGTGATTCTGATTAAATATGTGATATCTCTGTTTGGTCAAGGACTGTCAGTAAGAAAATCTCCAGCTAGTCTGATATTGCATGGATTTTGAAAACTTCTTATCTTTTCAATTATAATCATACTTAGAAACTACTAATATACTTTATTTCCTTACAAAGATGTACATGAATTCAAGTAAAAAAATTATCACCTTTAAATCATGAAAAGTTATTTAAAGATAGTTCTTGACATTTTTCCCAAGGATGATGGTAAAATTTTACAAAAATGATATTTTAATTATAAAATAAATTTTTGAATATACTTACCCGGTGAATATATAGCTGCAACTCTGTTGCTTGACAGACAAAAAACTGTACAAAAAAAACTCGCCAGCGATCGCTATACAGGTTGCGGGTGTGCCCATCAGCGCCATCTGTCGGCCAGATACCAAACTCCATGTAAACAAAGACTCAATTTTCTTCTCGTCCCATTGCGACTCTATTGGGGAGGAAGGGAGGGTCATTTAATTTATATATTCACCGGGTAAGTATATTCAAAAATTTATTTTATAATTAAAATATCATTTTTAAATATTTAACTTAGCCGGTGAATATATAGCTGATTCACACCCAGGGTGGTGGGTAGAGACCAATTAAATATGTTTACATCTTATGAGCTAAGAGTTTTTATTTCATTTTAGAAGTTATCAAAATAACAAAAACAAAATAAATAGGTACCTGGTAAGGAAGTCGACTTAGACGATTACTCTGCCTTATAAGTACGTCTTCCTTACGGAGCCTCGCGATCCTCTTAGGATGCTGACAGACCCCTAGGAGCTGGAGTATCAAGGGCTGCAACCCATACAACAGGACCTCATCAAACCCCTAATCTGGGCGCTCTCAAGAAATGACTTTGACCACCCGCCAAATCAACCAGGATGCGAAAGGCTTCTTAGCCTTCCGGACAACCCATAAAAAACAACATTAAAAACATTTCAAGAGACAGATTAAAAGGATATGGAATTAGGGAATTGTAGTGGTTGAGCCCTCACCCACTACTGCACTCGCTGCTACGAATGGTCCCAGTGTGTAGCAGTTCTCGTAAAGAGACTGGACATCTTTCAAGTAAAAAGACGCGAACACTGACTTGCTTCTCCAATAGGTTGCGTCCATTATACTTCGCAGAGATCTATTTTGCTTAAAGGCCACGGAAGTTGCTACAGCCCTAACTTCGTGCGTCTTCACCTTAAGCAAAGTTCGGTCTTCCTCACTCAGATGTGAATGAGCTTCTCGTATTAACAATCTGATAAAGTATGACAAAGCATTCTTTGACATAGGAAAGGATGGTTTCTTAACTGAACACCATAAAGCTTCAGATTGGCCTCGTAAAGGTTTGGTACGCTTTAAATAGAACTTAAGAGCTCTAACAGGGCATAAGACTCTTTCTAGTTCATTGCCTACGATCTCCGATAAGCTGGGAATATCGAAAGATTTAGGCCAAGGCCGAGAAGGCAGCTCATTTTTGGCTAGAAAACCAAGTTGCAGCGAACAAGTGGCTTTTTCCGACGAAAATCCGATGTTCTTGCTGAAGGCATGAATCTCACTGACTCTTTTAGCCGAGGCTAAGCATACCAGGAAAAGTGTCTTAAGAGTGAGATCTTTCAGGGAGGCTGATTGTAACGGCTCAAACCTCTCTGACATGAGGAATCTTAGTACCACGTCTAAATTCCATCCAGGGGTCGCCAAACGACGCTCCTTGGTGGTCTCAAAAGACTTAAGGAGGTCTTGCAGATCTTTATTGTTGGAAAGATCTAAGCCTCTATGCCGGAAGACCGATGCCAACATGCTTCTGTAGCCCTTGATAGTGGGAGCTGAAAGGGATCGTCCTTTTCTCAGGTATAAGAGAAAATCAGCTATTTGAGCTACAGAGGTACTGGTCGAGGATACAGAAACTGACTTGCACCAGTCTCGGAAGACTTCCCACTTCGATTGGTAGACTCTAATGGTAGACGCTCTCCTTGCTCTAGCAATCGCACTGGCTGCCTCCTTCGAAAAGCCTCTAGCTCTCGAGAGTCTTTCGATAGTCTGAAGGCAGTCAGACGAAGAGCGTGGAGGCTTTGGTGTACCTTCTTTACGTGTGGGTGACGTAGAAGGTCTACCCTTAGAGGAAGACTTCTGGGAACGTCTACTAGCCATCGAAGTACCTCGGTGAACCATTCTCTCGCGGGCCAGAGGGGAGCAACTAACGTCAACCTTGTCCCTTCGTGAGAGGCGAACTTCTGCAGTACCTTGTTGACAATCTTGAACGGTGGGAATGCGTAGAGATCCAGATGTGACCAATCTAGGAGGAAGGCATCTATGTGTATTGCTGCTGGGTCCGGGACTGGGGAGCAATAGATTGGAAGCCTCTTGGTCAGCGAGGTTGCAAAGAGATCTATGGTTGGTTGGCCCCAAGTGGCCCAAAGTCTCTTGCACACATCCTTGTGGAGGGTCCATTCTGTTGGAATTACTTGCCCTTTCCGACTGAGACAATCTGCTATGACATTCAAGTTGCCTTGGATGAACCTCGTTACTAGGGAGATGTCTTGACCTTTTGACCAGATGAGCAGGTCCCTTGCGATCTCGTATAACGTCAGTGAGTGGGTACCTCCTTGTTTGGAGATGTACGCCAAGGCCGTGGTGTTGTCTGAGTTTACTTCCACCACTTTGCCTCGAAGGAGATACTCGAAGCTTTTCAAGGCCAGATGTACTGCCAACAGCTCCTTGCAGTTGATATGCATGCTCCTTTGACTCGAGTTCCACAGACCTGAGCATTCCCGACCGTCCAGTGTCGCGCCCCAGCCCAAGTCCGATGCGTCCGAGAAGAGAACGTGGTTGGGAGTCTGAACAGCCAGGGGAAGACCCTCTCTTAGGTTGATATTGTCCTTCCACCAAGTCAGACAAGACTTTATCTTTTCGGAAATCGGGATCGAGACCGCTTCTAGCGTCTTGTCCTTTTTCCAGTGAAAAGCTAGATGGTATTGAAGAGGACGGAGGTGTAGTCTTCCTAGTGACACAAATTGTTCCAGGGATGACAGCGTCCCTACCAGACTCATCCACAGCCTGACTGAGCAGCGTTCCTTCTTCAGCATCTTCTGGATGAATAACAGGGCTTGATCTATTCTGGGGGCCGACGGAAAAGCCCGAAAAGCTAGACTGTGAATCTCCATCCCTAAATACAGAATAGTTTGGGATGGGACCAGCTGCGACTTTTCCAAATTGACTAGGAGTCCCAATTCCTTGGTCAGATCTAGAGTCCACTTGAGATCCTTCAGACAGCGACGACTGGAAGAGGCTCTGAGAAGCCAGTCGTCCAAATAAAGGGAGGCTCGGATGTCCGATAAGTGGAGGAATTTGGCCACATTCCTCATCAGCCTCGTAAACACGAGAGGAGCTGTGCTTAGGCCAAAGCACAGGGCCCGAAACTGGTAGACCACATTTTCGAAGACGAATCTCAGAAAAGGTTGGGAGTCTGAGTGAATGGGGACGTGGAAGTAGGCGTCCCTTAGGTCTAGCGAGACCATCCAGTCTTCCCTTCTGACCGCTGCTAAGACGGACTTTGTGGTCTCCATGGAGAACTTCGTCTTTGTGACAAAGACATTCAGAGCACTGACGTCTAGCACCGGTCTCCACCCTCCTGTCTTCTTTGCAACTAGGAAGAGACGGTTGTAAAATCCCGGTGATCGAAGGTCCGAGACTTTGACCACCGCTCCCTTCTCTAGCAAAAGAGACACTTCCAGTTTTAGGGCTTGTCTCTTTTCTTCCTCTCTGTACCTGGGAGAGAGATCGATGGGAGACGTTGCTAGAGGGGGTTTGCGTACAAAAGGGATTTTGTACCCCTCTCTGAGTAACTTGACAGATTGTGAATCTGCGCCTCTCCTCTCCCAGGCTTGCCAGAAGTTCTTGAGTCTGGCTCCCACTGCTGTCTGAAGTTGCGGGCAGTCAGACTCTGCCCTTGGAGGACTTGGGTCCTTTCCTCTTCCCTCGTTTCCCTTCGGCACGAGCACCTCCTCTGCTGGAGGCTCTGCCACGAAAGGGCGGAATAAAGCGAGACGCTGGAGTGTCTATCCTCGGTCTAGCGGATAATGAAGGCAAAGGGGGAGCTTTGCGAGCTGAGGACGCAACAAGATCGTGGGTGTCCTTCTGAACTAACAAAGCGGCAATTTCCTTTACCAAGCCTTCAGGAAACAGGCACTTGGAAAGGGGAGCAAAGAGAAGTTCAGATCTCTGGCATGGTGTAACTCCAGCAGACAGGAACGAACAGAGAGACTCTCGCTTTTTCAGGACTCCGGACGTGAATGAGGCAGCAAGCTCATTGGACCCATCACGGACGGCCTTGTCCATGCAGGACATAATGAGCAAAGAAATATCCTTATCTGTCGAAGAGATTTTCCTGCTCAGGGCTCCTAAGCACCAGTCTAAAAAGTTAAAGACTTCAAAAGCCCTAAAGATCCCTTTAAGAAGGTGGTCGAGGTCCGATGGTGACCAACAAATCTTCGAGCGTCTCATGGCAAGGCGGCGGGGAGAGTCTACAAGACTTGAGAAGTCGCCCTGGGCAGAGGCAGGAACTCCCAAGCCGAGAACTTCTCCCGTGGCATACCAGACGCTCGATCTAGAAGAGAGTTTAGATGGGGGAAAGGCAAATGCTGTCTTCCCTAAACTCTTCTTGGACTCTAGCCAGTCTCCTAACAGCCGCAAAGCTCTCTTGGATGAGCGTGAGAGGACGAGTTTAGTAAAGGCAGGTGCGGTAGAAGTCATGCCTAATACAAACTCTGACGGCGGAGAACGAGGAGCCACAGAAATAAATTGGTCAGGAAACAACTCTTTGAATACAGCCATGACTTTTCTAAAGTCCAATGACGGAGGAGTTGCCTTGGGCTCGTCCAGTTCTGACTGTTGATCGTCTTGTTGTTCAGCAACATCCTCATCAGATAGTTCCTCATCCGAAAACTGATGAGGAAACGGCAACGGAGTGGGCAACGTCTGGTTCGCTGAGTCCGGTCGCACTGGTGCATGCGTGACGGAGCCGGACGCAACGTCATGGTACTGCTGCACAGTCTGTGAACTGTCAACAACCATGGTAGCGCGAGGACGCACAGCGTCCACCCGAGACTGTCTAGACCGTCTGGGTTGTGCAGTCGAAACCACACCGGGTTGCGGAGGTTGACGCACCGCGTCAAAACAAGTCACCTCTGATGGTTGTTGAACGTCCTGAACGTCAACAACCACCTCCGAGCGTCGCTTAACGTCAACGTGTGGCTGGCAACCCACACTGGGTCGCATCGGTGGAGGAACCACCTCAACTGGTAGACGCGAGAAGGTTACCTCAGCGTCAACAGGACGCACAACCGTTCGCTTGGAAGGTTGTTGGCCAGAAGGTTCAGTAGCAACCTTCTCCGCATGAAAGTCCTGCATCAAGGACGCAAGCTTGGACTGCATGTCTTGCAGCAAAGCCCATTTAGGGTCTACGGGAGCAGGTGCGGCAACAGACGGGGTTAGCGACTGAAGCGGTACCGCTTTGCCTCTCTTAGGCGGTGAGCAGTCATCAGATGACGGCAACGAGTCCAAACTGACCCAGTGGCTACAGCCGGGACGTTGGACTTGTCCTGAAGGGACCGACTTACGCTTTAAAGGTCGTGAGACCTTGGTCCAAAGTTTCTTACGAGAAACACCTTCAGACGACGAGGTAAAAACGGGCTCTCTCGTCTTACGTAGGTAGGGGCGATCTTGGGGAGATACGCCTGATACCATGGAGGGAACGTCTGTTCGCTGATCAAGGCCTCTCGAACCCATGCGTCGTACGACATTGCTTCTCCCCTGGGCTTGGGAGCTTGCAAGAGGTCCCGGACTAGGAGGACGACAGGCACGAACAGACGAACCCTCAAGCGCAACACTGTTCACAACACTTTCACTTGGCACTTTATCACTTCCCGCGGCACTTTGGCACTTTAGCTCCTTAACATCCGCCATGAGTTGATTGCGGTCACTTGCAAGGGACTCAACTCTCTCCCCCAGGGCATGGATAGCACGCATCATGTCAGCCATCGATGGTTCCTGAGTGCTAGGAGGGGGGTTAGGAACAACCACTACAGGGGAAGGAATAGGTTGTGGGGCATGAGGAGAGGAAACATCAATAGACCTAGAAGAACTTCTCCTAATTCTATCTCTCTCTAGCCTGCGTGTGTACTTTTCAAATTCGATAAAATCGAATTCCGAAAGGCCCACGCATTCCTCACACCGATCTTCCAATTGACAGGTTTTACCCCGACAATTGGAACAAACAGTGTGAGGGTCGAGAGAAGCCTTCGGAAGACGCCTAGAACAGTCCCTAGCATTGCATTTTCTAAACTTGGGAACTTGTGAAAGGTCAGCCATTTTGAATTGGTCAAGGGAAAATTCCAAAAAACGATCTAAGTCATCAACAATGAATCCGATACAAAAAAAGAGTTCAAGGATTTATTTGAAGAAAAACCCTGCACAGCGAAAGCTCAAAACCAGAATATAGTACTTCACCAAAGATGATGGGAAAAACTCCAGGTTTCAACAGCGAGTAAAGTACGTCTTGTCGACACGTCGACAGAGAGAAAATTGAGTCTTTGTTTACATGGAGTTTGGTATCTGGCCGACAGTTGGCGCTGATGGGCACACCCGCAACCTGTATAGCGATTGCTGGCGAGTTTTTTTTGTACAGTTTTTTGTCTGTCGAGCAACAGAGTTGCAGCTATATATTCACCGGCTAAGTTAAATATTTAAAAATATTGGTATTTTTTGTTTATAAGACTATATATATATAAGCATACATTTAAGCATTAGAGCATAAACAAACTAAAAGAATGTTAAACCCACAATAGAGCAGTCAGTGCTATACAATTACCTCTTCAGTAAGTGAAAAATCCTCAGATATGTTTTCACATTTGGAGTCTTCTGTATCTTTTATCTCTGATTTACCCTGCTTAGGCTTCTTTTTATTCCTGTCAAAGATAAATATTTACAAATTAAAAGATAAGCTTTTATGATGATCTTTCGCCAATCTATAGAGGGAACTTCCAAAACTTCTAAAATCCTCTGTATCAAAGAACAGTACATCCTATCCATTAATGGTTATACAGATATATTTTCTTTAAATTGTTTGCTAAAGATATATTTCACGCTGGAAATTCATTTTTGTGGAATAATGTTGCTTTGAAGGTAATGCTTGCATTTTTTAGTAATAGGGTCAGAAATAGAAAAAACACAATAAAAAGTCCAAATGAACCAGTAAAACTCACTGGAAATTTTCAATATATAGATTCATTTGCAGTCATCAGAATCTCAAGGTTTGAAAATTGCACAACTGCAAATATCATTATAAAAATCTCAAGGGATTAAAGTTGACAACTGAAAACCGATGTTTTGTAACAAACAAATTTTTGGGTTAATGTACATTGAGGTCTCCAAGGACTTTCCTGTATAGAACTAGAACAGGGAATCCAATACAGTGCGACACAAATACCAAAGAAATGTATCGCCTCCTCTAGGGCCAGTATATCAATGTGCAAAGCATGGACTTTCTGTGTACGGTCATAGCCCATTCTTCCCAAGGGTTAGGTAATAGAGTCTTTGGTCCCTAGGGTTGGATAACTTCTAACTTAACCTAACAACTCACTGACCATTACCTACACTCAGATAATTAACACACTAAATATTGCCTGATATTGTTTTTACTTGGTTTCTATCACAGTATAAATTAACACACTAAATATTGCCTGATATTGTTTTTACTTGGTTTCTATCACAGTATAAATAGTTATTAATTAAATCGGTAAGTGTACTGTCCATGTGCACATGTGTACACTATGTACTGGATACAATAAGGCTAACAGATGCTATCATTTTACCGAGTAGTAATCATACAATTATAACAAAACAATGTTGCTCCTATCTAGTAATACTGTACTGTAAAACACTCGTTGATACTGTAGTGTATATTACTGTAATATATATATACAGTAATATCACTGCAGTACAGTACAGCTTAACTGTAATGTAACTGATCACTGGTTTCGTTCAGATGACTCGACTACTTTGACAATTCACTGCACATGTAGCCTACATTTATATACTGTACAGTATTTTAGAGTACAGTATGAAGTTAATAAATAATCTGTAGTGTAATACTATTCTGTACACTATGTATACAATTTAAGATCAACTAAGTGTACTGTACATATTTTATACTACAACAACTATTAATTATTTTCTTACAAAGTTCTATGCAGCAATCTTGGAGCAAGGCGCAATTCCTGATGTGTCATCTCTAGCGCATTTCTGTAGGGAATCTGATATCTACAGTAACGCGGTAATAATATTTATCCCATACTCTACTCCAATGGGTTAAAAAATTGAAAGATAATGATAAAAATATCATTAGTAACGTTATAATCATTGCGTAAACGCATACAGCCACAATAACAACCAAACAAAAAACAAGAGTTTTGTTAGGAACAATCGAATAAGTTAGCATTACACCCTTCTTCGCTATGGAGGAAAGATCAAGAAAATATACTGCCAAATATAAATTAACATGCTGTAAATGAAGGTGAGAAAACAAATAATATTCAAAGCCCCTATTATGTTTGGAATCGGGGAAAGTTGTGTCTGAAACTGGAGGAAACCAAAACAAATTTAGTGAGAACCTGTTTAGGTGCAAATCGCGTAATTAAATGTAAATGCCGAATTTAGAAGATAACATTGCAAAGTGTACGAAAACCGTGAATATAGCTTTCTTATACTGTAACATGATATTAATAATTTCCTAAGCTTTATAATGGAGCACCACAGAGTTAAAAATTATAACTTCTGCAAAAAATTTTATTTTCCCTAACTACTCACCACGAACCACTCTTAAAGATAACTTGGACTGTAGTTCAACTAGGTCCCATGACCAGGAATTTCCGGGGCAACCCCCCACGCTTAATCCCCCTCTCAAAGCACACGACCTCGACCTCCTCTGTTTACCCATAATGCACCAAGAAGAAGCTCTCGGAAAAGAACCTGCCCAGGTCAAAGGTTTCCATTCTACTCCCAACAAACTTCAGATCTCGACTCCTAGTGAGAGGGACTTATGTAGGGAAGGATGGGCGGGCAGTAAATCAAGAGTAGTTCGTGGTAAGTACTGTAGTTAGGAAAAATACTATATCTGAAGAAATTGGCATTTGTTCCGACATTGACTTACCACAAACCACTCTTAAGGAGACTTAGAATTAGGAAGGGGGTAAATAGGACCCCAGTAGAAGAGGTTCGACTGTAGGCCGAGGAGAGGGGGTAGGCCTGTCGGGAAAATAATTCACCAATCAAGGTAATAAAATACAACTAAAATGAGTCAGAGGAACATTCACCAAGACAACATCTCCTTGTTTCCACGGCCAACGCATGATAAGTAAACGGAGGGGATAGGGATTCGAGACGCTCTACCCCTCACAGTTCAGCATGGAGTAAGCAATGTGCAGGTCGCTGTTAGATTCTCTGTTGAGCAACCACAACAGGCCTGAGCTTGTACCCTTCCTGAGACCTGAGGGAACAGTCCTTTAGGTAATTTTCCGTAAAGTTCGTATGCCTTCTTCAGACACCCGCTCTCAACACCTGACCGACCGCCATGTTCTTCTTAAAGGCCACTGAGGTGCATATGCCCCTGATGTCGTGCGGCTTGGCGGATCCGGGTGGGGACTCATCTTTTGACGAGTATGCCCTATGGAATGTCTCTCTTAATCAGAAAGAGATAGTGTTTTCAGACACCACCTTCTTCACCTTCCGCGTAGCCACGAACAGGTTCCTAATGGTTGGGCAGAGGTTTGCGGTCCTAGAGAGATACGTACTTGCGCACCGCTCTCACCGGGCACAATAGCAAGTCTTCCAGGTCATTTGTTTTGGGTATGGCATGGACAGGGAACTCCTCGAACTGGGGCTCCGTGTCTTGGCTACGAAGGAAGGGACAAACATGAACACCAGCTCCTTCCAGCCGTAAGGGTGAGAGACGATCGCTGAGGGACCATGAAGCTTGCCCACCCTTTGGAATAGGCCAGGGGTAGGAGAAAAACTATCTTTGATGCAAGCTCCCTGTCTGGAATTTGCCTCAGGGGCTCAAAAAGCGGGTGGTTTTTTCCGAGAGTTGAGCACCTTGATGATGTCCCACGCGGGGGCTTGGAGAGCTTAGGGTGGACATGACTGCTTGAAACCTTTTATGAGCATTGAGAGCCACTTGGAGGATCCTAGATTCAACCCCTTGAGGAGGAAGACCTGTCCAAGGGTCATTTGGAAGCCTTTCACCACCGGCACTGACATACCCTGGTCCAGCTGTAGATAGACCAGGAAGTCGGATATGATGGGGATCAAGGATCATGGCGTTGACCGACTTGATGTCCCTCTTGGCGCACCAAAGGTAGACCACTTTGCTTGGTATATGGTTCTCGAAGACTCCCTAAAATTAGCCATCATCTGTATAGTCGCCCTCCTTGAGTAGCCCTCCCTCCTTAACAGATGGTGTATAATCTCCACATGTGAAGGGAGAGGTTTGGGAGTCCCTCGTGGAACCTCCGGAAGTGTGGCTGTCTTAGCAGGTCTTGCCTTAGAGGCAGGGCCATGGAGGCTCTACCGCCACCTCCAAGAGGTCCGGCAACAATTCCTTTTCGAGCCACCATGGAGATATCAATGATCTTTTCGCTTGCCTTGCCCTTCGAAGCCATTGATGGTCTGATGTAGCAGGTTGAAAAAGAGAAAAGCTTACACGTTTAGCCCGTCCGTCGGGTGCTGGAACGCGTCCTCTATAGCTGCTGCCAGGTCTGGCATTGGAGAATAGAAGACCTGAAACTTCGTGTTTAATCTTGTCACAAAGAGGTCCAGCCAGGAGAATCCCCACTTTTCCAACACTGCCTTTGCCACCTCCGGGTGTAGAGACCATTCGGTCCCCAGCACTTGTCCCAGCCTTCTGCGTCTGTCTGCGACCACATTCCTCCTTCCCGAAATGTAGCTGGACATCAGGGAGATGGCATTGTCCTCGGCCCAGGATAGGATCTCTGCTGTCAGATCATGGATACGATGGGATCGGAGATTTCCCTTCTACTTGGTGTACGCGATGACGGTGGCATTGTTATACATCAAGGCCACTCTCCTCCCCACTTACAAGCTCCCAATTCGAGGAGGGCCCTCTGAACCGCTAACAGATCAAGCTCATTTATTTGAAAGGCCTTCTCCTCCAGGACTAAGGTCACGCAGACACTAGGTGGCCTACTAGCCTCTGCCACTCCTTCAGTGAGGTCGGCTTCCCTTTAATGAGTGGCCTCGCCACTTCCTCCAACCTCACAATCCTCTCCCTCGTCAGAAGGCCTTGACTTGCGCACAGTTGGAACTTTTCCTAATTGAAGATCACTCCCAGTTCCACACAGAAGGCCCCCAACTCATCCCTCTGCCTTGATAGTTCCTCTCGAGACTCCGACAGGAGCAGCCAACGGTTGAGATACCACAGGAGTCTCATCCCTCTCTTGTGGGCCCAATGGCAGACCAGGGAAAAGACCCTGGTGGAGACTTGCAGAGCGGTAGAGAGGCCGAAGCAGAGGGTGCGAAACTGGAAGATCTCCTCCCTCCACTTCAACTTGAACTGAAGGAACTTCCTGCTGGAGTGGTATACTGGGGGAAGCAAGTCTTTGAGGTTATGGACAGCATAAAGTACCCTTCCTTAATAGCTGCCAGGACCGTCCTTGGCGTTTCCATCTCGAAGGGGGTCTTGGCGATGAACCGGTTGAGGGCCGAGAGGTGGATGACAGGCCGCCACCCACCAGAAGCTTTCTCCATCAGGAACAGGCGGCTGAAGAACACCAGAGGCTCGGGAGACATGGGCTGGATGGCTCCTTTCTTAAGCACGCCCGCCTTCACGCCTCCTTCTTGAGCCGCAGAGACACAGCCTCAAGGCCCGACACCAGAGGGGGCAGGGGAGTCTCGGAAAGGGATTCAGCATCCGTCCCGCAAGACCTGGACCGTCCAAGGGTCTACCTCTGACTTCATCCACTTTATCTATCTACTGTTGTTGCATTCCCCTACCCACGGAAGGCAGATTCAGATTCTCTCCTCTTTGCAAGCTTTTTAAGTTTAAGTTGTAGCTTGCTGCTATTTTTTTTAACCCAATGGAGATATCACTCAATTCTACAAAATTCTATGTGTGGTATTACTAAGTACTGAGGTGCTTTTGGGACTGGTGGAGAAGAATCATATATCTTCTTCATGTTCATTTTCAAATTAATCCTCATGTTTTTGGCACATTTACCTTTGATTCTGTTGGAATGAAAATACATCTTACTAACCCCGGGATTCTGTGGATTTTATTCTCATTTGAACAAATTCATATTTGGCCCCAATTCTTTTTTGAAGGAAGACTTCATAACATAGCATATACTTCTCTCTGTTCTCGTAGCCTTCCTATTGTCTGGTTTTATTGTGCAGTCTTCCCCCCTCGAGAGTCGTTCACTCTTCTGATTGGGAAGACAATGAGCTCCGCTCAGAGCATAACTTAGATCTCAGCATAATAGTATCCTTTCCCTGGAAGGATACAAAACTCCCCTTGATCATTATGACTTAGTTTTAGTGCTATTGTTCTAATATTCTGATTTTCATTTTTTGTTTAAATCATCTTAATAGCATTTTCTACAGCAGTTATAAATTGTAACCTATTCAGTAACAAAGTGGACTATAAACATTGAAAACAGTAAGGGCTGAACAATACAAAATTTTTGCTTCCCAATTGGTCTTCAGCTGCTGATTCTCATCTTAATTTGTTGGACAGAAACTTACGGTTTATTAAATTTCTTGTTCCTGATCTAGATATTAATCTTTGGCACCATCGTTCAATTAGTTCATTATATATGTTGCACAAGATTTTTCATAATTCTGACCATCCTTTACATTCAGATCTCCCTGGACAATTTTATCCTGTTCGTAATACTAGACAGGCAGTTAATTCTAATAGCCAGGCCTTCATCATGAGGCTCAAATCTACACAGTATTCTAGAAGTTTTATTCCAGCTGTGAACACGTTGTGGAATGATCTTCCTAATCGGGTAGTTGAATCAGTAGAACTTCAAAAGTTCAAAGTTGCAGCAAATGTTTTTATGTTGAAGAAGCGGATATAAATCTTTTTATAGTTTATATATAACATATCTGTTTTGACTTTGTTACTGTTTTTAGAATGATTTATTTTTAATTTGTTCTCCTCATTTATTTATTTCCTTATTTCCTTTCCTCACTTAGCTATTTTTTCCTGTTGGAGCCCTTGGGCTTATGGCATCTTGCTTTTCCAACTAGGGTAGTAGCTTGGCTAGTAATAATAATAATAATAATAATGATAATAATAACAATAATAATAATAATAATAATAATAATAATAATAATAAAGGGATTTTGACGAAGGAAAAATCTATTTCTGGGGAGAGACCTGTGACGCCCGGCGAAAAAGTCCTTCTTTGTACTTTTTCTGATATAAATCTTCCAAATATACCAGAGAAAATTAAAAGCATGGAATGCAGAGGTTACAACCCTCGCGCGAGCACCTTGTTGGTGTCGTATATCTAACAAGGGCGTTTGTAAAACACTATTCACAGGCTGTCTTCCATTTAGATAATCCCTTCATCAAAGGGGGAGGGCCGTGACAGGCCCTAGAGAATACAGTTGGGTTACCCTACCGACACCTACCACTCGCGCTCACCAGGTCATCCTTCTGCAAGAACATATGGCTTGGCAAGGAAAGGGTGGGTCCGTACAAAAATAACCGGGAAGGGTTTCGCCGGGCGTCACAGGTCTCTCCCCAGAAATAGATTATTCCTTCGTCAAAATCCATTTTCTGGGTCGACCTGTGACGGCCGGCGAAAAAGTACCAGAGAATGCCTTCCAAGCCCAATAAATTAATAACATAATGAGGAGAATACAATCACCATGTACGACAATACTATGATATAATAAAGTAATCGTCCAATTACCAACCAGCCAAATGACATAGGGAACGTAAGGTTAAATAATAATGACGACAAGGAACCAACTGAGTGTCGAATCGCAAAAGGCATCAAACCTTACATGTCTAAGTGTCGAATCGCAAAAGGCATCAAACCTTACATGTCTAAGTATATCTAAACATTAAAGGAACGGTAACTACAATAACAGTTAAACCATAGGAATTAAACATGGCAAATATCATAGGGCTAACGAACTACCAAGGAGAGCGGCGACGTGGTGTGAGTGGCGGGTAGGAGGGAGAAGAGAAGAGATGGAAGAAAGGAAGAAGAGGAGATTAATGGGGAGGGATAAGGCTCCCCTCTGCCATCGTCGGGTATTTAAGGGCCTGTAAGATCTTTAGATATTGGCGTTTGACAACCATAGGGGATTTCCAACCCGTATATTTTTTAAAATCCTCAAAGTCCCTGTTCTGGAAGTCATTGTTGGAGGCATCTACTGTCCGTATATCATGAGCCTGGGGAAATGATTCCGGATTAGTATGTTTAATGAAGTAGAGGATTTGTTGCCTGATACTGTGAATGGAAATAGTACCTCCTTGTTCCCTGATAACCAAGGGGCCAGACGAGCGGGTGGCAGTTCTAGCTAAAAAGGGGCTTGAGAGTGTGACTGTACACGGAGAAAAAACCTGGGGATGAAGAATAATCTTCCGAGGGGAGCACCTATTTTGCGGATCCTCATTTTTTAGCTAGGAAAGCTTTGTCTGGAAAAGGAGTACTTCGGCTGAAGGGAGGAAATCTATGTTTTCTGGGTTTCGTGAGAGAGCTGCTAGTTCTGATGTTCCATCACCTGAGGCCATAGCCGTTAGAAATAAAGTCTTCCTAAGAAGAGTGATATAAGAGCAGGATTCATTGTCCGTGTCCATCGCAAGTTTGAGAACACCGTTCAGAGACCAAGAGTCCTTTTGTGGCCGAACCGAAGGTCGAAGCTTAGCACATGTTTTTGGGGTTGATGAGAAATAGGAATCAGCTAGGTTAATGTTGAACCCAACAAGGAAGATCTTCTTCAAAGCTGACTTGATGGTGGTTAAAGTGCTAACTGTTAGGCCTTTGTCAAATAGGAACCTCAAGAAAGAGATGGCTAAATGCGGGGACATACGAGTATGGTCTGCCCTCTTAGGGGACCTGCTAGTTGTTAACGGCCGAATCATATTGGCGAATTGTCAAGTCCCTTTTGTCCCATTTGATGAAGAGATCGTTTTCCGGTTCAATGTTCGCATCTCTACGAGCTGCCAACTTCCTGTAGTCCACAAAGTTAGAGTTTTGGCTATCCTTGAGTAATCTGACACAGTGAGTTTGGATACTCGGGTCAGTTTGAGGAACGGGATCCGGATGGGACTGAGTTTCAACTCGAGGAGGAGAGGAAACCAACTGTTCTTGGCCAGTGAGGTGGTACTAAAGCCACTGCGCCCCGGAAGGAGCGTAGTTTGTGTAAAAGTTTTTAGAAGATTCCCTGGGGGAGATAGGGAAATCTTCTTCTAATGGTTCCAATCCCGGGGTAATGCGTCCATGGCATAAGCCCGAGGGTCCAGGGTTGGGGTCACATAACAAGGAAGTTAGTGATTCATCTGAGTTGCGAATAGATCTACCTGGAGGCCTGGAATGAGCCTGAGTATCCACCGGAATGAAATTATGTTTAGAGACCATTCTGACTCCAGTGGATCCGTCCTGGATAGTGAGTCCGCTCTCACATTCTGGCCTCCCGCTAGGTGAGGTGCTGACAGGAACCAGTTCTCTTCTGTTGCCCAGGCGAAGATAGTGACCAGGATCTGATTCAGGTTGGGTGACTTGGATCCTCCCCTGTTGACGTAGTGTACTGCGTCTGTGCTGTCTGACACTACTCTGATGTGGGTCGACCTCGGAGGAGAGTCTCTCTTCAGGGTCAAGAACACTGCCATGGCTTTGAGAACAATGATATGGGACTGTTTCATGGCGAGTGACCAAGAACCTGAAACATCTGATGTTCGGAGTAATCCCCCCCATCCACTTAGAGACGCGGCTGTATGGAATGTCACTTGTGGAGGTGGGAATTGTAGAGGAACCGATTTGGAGAGGTCCTTCGGTTCGGACCATGGGCGTAGTCTCATTTTCAAGACAGAGGGGATCTTCGAGACCATGTCTCTTATAGGTACTGTAGTTCTCTTTCTCCAAACTCGATTGATGTCTTTGAGTTTGGCTTTTATTAGGAGATCTGTTACTGAAGTGAATTGGAAAAGTCCGAGGATACTTTCTAAGGCTCTTCGGACACCTGTTTGTGTTTGAGAAAATTTTTGATCTTGGAAACTATTCCTCTTACCTTTTGGAAGGGAGAGACAACGTGTGCTTCGAAAGGTCCCACTGAATGGCTAACCATTCTAAGTGGCCTGATGGTTGCAGGCGAGATTTTTTGGAGATTGACCCGAAATCACAGGTTGTCGAGAAATTGAAGTAATTCCTTCGTAGCTCTGTTGCCTTCTATGGCCGGCCGGGCCCAAATGAGCCAACCGGCCAGATAAGCAATGATCTGTATCTCTTGGTTCCTGAGTTGTTCTAACACTCTCTCTCCCAGTTTCGTGAATATCCTGGGATCAATGTTGAGGCCAAAGGGCATGTCTTGAACACAAAGGCTTTCCTGCTTAGGCGGAAACCCAGATAAGAAGAGAAGTTTCGAGCTATAGGCGCAAGATAATAGTCATCGGTAAGATCGACAGAAGTGGTGACGGTCCCACGGGGAAGTAAGGTCCGTACCTGAGAGATAGTCAACATCCGGAACTTGTCGCAGAGAATGTAAGAGTTTAGCTTGACAAGTCCAGGTCCACTCTCAATGCCGACAAGCCTTTCTTCGGAATTGTGAACAGGTGGCTTTGGAACTTCAGTGATCGATCCCGTTTGATTGCTTCTTCTTGAGTAACCCTGTGGTGTACTCTTTCAGGATGGGAGTGGATTTCTGGGAGAAGGTCACTGGTGGAGGAGGAGGACCTTGTGGCCATTTTCACCTCAAACCTTTAGAGATTATGCTATGAGCCCACAGACCGAAGGTCCAATGGTCTCGAAAGTGGTAAAGTCTACCCCCTACCGGGACCACCGCGTTGTGAGGGGGTGAATCTAGGTACTTTCCTTCTCCGAGCCCCCTATTTCCTAGGTCTGTCTCAATGGCGAGACTGTCTTCTACTCCTGTAGCTTCCTCTCTGGTGTCCACGAGAGGAGCCTGAGGGTTTGGATCTAGGGATGTATGCAGGTAAAACATCCCAACGGGGTTGGGCTGTGTACCTGGGGAATCAGTGAGGTAGACCACCTGATGAGGGGGATTTGGATGCATAGACGTCGAATCAGAGGAAGGCTGTGATGACGAGTGGGTAACCGACTATCGATTCCTGTCTGATAGAGGCCTCAGACAGAACGTATTTCCCACAACTAACCCGATCAGACCATCAAACGTGTAGGTCGAATTGGAAGGGCAGATCTTGGAATTATCATACCCCCCGACTGACAACATCCTGGTCCAGACAGATCGGGCCTGCCCTTTAGGAAATAATACTATTACCTTCGGTACCTTGTCTAACCTAACCAAGGCAATCTCTTTCAATCGAACGAATCCGTTGAACGGGAATTCTAGTACCTGGGAGTAAAATCTAGGTCCCCCAGAGGGAGGACGTCTATGCCATCCAGATTTATGGTACCATCTATATATGGAACATGTAAGGCAAATCTCTATGCGTTGTTTTTATCGAAGGAGGTTACTTCGATATGCCTGGGGCTGTAGAGGGAAACTTCCGAGTTCCTGAACGGATCCGACTCACCACCATACTTTTGAGCTCCGTCATAGCCCCTTGGTTTTCCCTAGAATGTGTTGCTTTTAGCAGTCACGGTTTATGCAGGGTAACATGAACATCAGGATCCTTTAAGGGTCCTAGGTCGGAGACGTAGGTAATTGCAAAGCTGAAGGCTCAAAACTCATCCCCACCTACCTGCCCGTCCATGGGGTCGTCGTCCAACCTTAGAGAGGACACTCTGAGGAGATAGGGACCTCTAGATGGAGCATTTCTTCCCAACCTTGATACCCAAGGGCGGAGAGCCTCTCTTGCAGGCCAGAGAGATTCATCATCATCCTGACGGGAACCATGTAGGCGAACCTTCTGTAACAGAAAGGGGACATAAGTCTGGATGTTCCTTGAACTTTGGTTAGTGATCCTATTCACAGGCTGGGATCAGCTGTATAACTCATAAAAATCAATTTTAAAGAAAAGTCATTTAATGTACTATCTTTTGGGGTATAGTTCGACACTTGTATTCATGAAATGTGACACTGTTGGCGCATTCGCCACATGTTGGCCACCCCTGACTCAGACGTTCAGAACCGGGTCTAACATTATTTACTGGCTATTAGTATTCTATTGATTCATCTGTTCACTGACCAGAGTTTCAAGGAACAGTAGATAGCCTCTCATGGCATGGTTGGTCTCGACCCGGCCCTTCATTAGAAGGGGCCAACGTTCGGTTCCCAGTACTGAGTGGAAACTTATTTCTATTTGAACACTATGTTGTATGGATATTTATTCATATTTAGGCATAGTTAGAATTGAATATTCATAAATATAGGCATAATCAATTTATTTCTATTTGAACACGATGTTGTATGAATATTTATTCATATTTAGGTATAGTTAGAATTGAATATGCACAAATATAGGCACAATCAATTTATTTCTATTTGAACACTATGTTGTATGGATATTTATTCATATTTAGGCATAGTTAGAATTGAAAATGCATAAATATAGGCATAATCAATTTATTTCTATTTGAACACGATGTTGTATGGATATTTATCCATATTTATACATAGTTAGAATTAAATATATGCATAAATATAGGCATAGTTATGTTCATATATTTTTATTAGGACTTTCAAGAATAGCTAATGAATATTACCAACGCAAATTCAAAGTGTCATTAAAGTAAGTACAGTTTACTTTGTATACATGTTAAATCCTTTCCTTTACAGCAAAACAAGAGATTGGCCACCCGTGGTCTGAGTGATCTCTGTCTGTACCGGAGCTCCGGTAACAATCCCCGGTACAAAGGTCCGTCATAGTGACAACGTGAACACCAGAGGAAAACTAATATTAACCTCAATGCTGATCGCCTGTACGATATCCGGTTAAGCCGGAGATTCGATGAAAAGGATCGTAATAACGATATTGTGATTATTCATGAAAAAGGGTTCATACCCTGATTCTGATCGTCTGATTGATCTCTGTAACGGAGAACCAGTGACAAAGGTCCGTCATCGTGAAAACGTGATCCTCAGCGGTACGATAACATTCTCTAATACTGAATGTTTGTGTTATCTCCAGTGAAGCCGGAGATTCGATGAAAAAGGGACCGTAATAATGAAACTGTGAAGTCTTCATCGGTATCACATTGTTAACTCCGGTTCTGGCCGTCTGCTTGATCTCTGTTTGTACCGGAGATCCGGTAGTAAAGGCCCGTCACCGTGATATCGTGACCGTCCCCGGTACGATAACATTAACCTCAATGAATGATTGTGTTATCTCCCGTGAAGCCGGCCGTAACGGTGTAATTATGATCAAACATGACAAAGGTTCGTGTGTAAAAGGCTTCAGCCGGAGTCCGAGTGCCGGATTTCACCGTTGCACTCCAAAAATCTGCTCCTGTACGATAACTAGTTCTCACCCAATGAGTATCCATTATAGCGGAGCATAACTCAAGGCGGAGCTAAGCATAACTCAAGGCGGAGCTAAGGGTGTCGGTATAAAACGACCCCAATTAATGACTCATACACTAACGTACCTATTAATAGTGTTAGCTATATTAACAGTAACCACATCAATAAAAACGTTTATAATATTAAACGTACTATCATCAACTCTGATACTAAGAGGAGGCCTGAATAACTCGTGATCGTATAAAAACGGAGAACGGGAAATTCACCTCTCTTACTCGAGCTAACAAAGAAAACGAGAGAAGGGATAACTCATATCTGTAAAACAGGGAACGAGCAGTCTCTGTTTTCGCTCTCAAGGTTACATAATAAAAAACTAACATCACACAATAAAACAAGAAAATTAATAAAATTGATTGCTTTTCTTAGTAATTGTAATAACCAAGAACGAAGAATAATGACAACGTAACAAATAAAGAAGGATATAGTCTAAATCGAAGCCTCTGAGGCGAGTACAAACTAACAGACTAAATCGCTAAACTTTAATTCGCTATTCTTTAAATCGCTATTCTTCGTAGGTCCAAATTGGACTTGCAAGCAAATAAATACCATAGTAAAAACTAATAATTAATGATAACACAAAAAGGCCATAAAACGTAAGTGATATAACCTAGATGACAGAGTACCAGATGGGCAAAAATAACTAGAATATTTACCGAAGCGAACATAACCCAAAATGGCTGCCGATACCTCGGCAGGACAATCGCTTCCAAAACTAAAAACCACCATATGGAAACAGAACAAATGCCCGGTACTGTCAAAAGCTGCCAAAACAAACTATGGTACTTAACATTGGTAAGGGTGAAGTAGCAACGTCAGTCATGTTGAAATAACGAGAAACTCTTCGAAAAAACATTGTGCCCAAAAAACTCAACTTGTATGCAAGTTCCAAATCAGAAGGATGACCTGGTGAGCGCGAGTGGTAGGTGTCGGTAGGGTAACCCAACTGTATTCTCTAGGGCCTGTCACGGCCCTCCCCCTTTGATGAAGGGATTATCTAAATGGAAGACAGCCTGTGAATAGTGTTTTACAAACGCCCTTGTTAGATATACGACACCAACAAGGTGCTCGCGCGAGGGTTGTAACCTCTGCATTCCATGCTTTTAATTTTCTCTGGTATATTTGGAAGATTTATATCAGAAAAAGTACAAAGAAGGACTTTTTCGCCGGCCGTCACAGGTCGACCCAGAAATAATAATATAGTCCTTACGCTTTTATTACCCTATAATACAATGCTTATGAATTCAAATATGGTGATCTTAAAACCTTGTTTATATTAAAACCTCTTAAACCTTAAGGGATGAAACTGAAAATACCTACTTGTTGCTTTCATTTGTGTCCAGTACTCGTATTAGTATAATTTATTGGTAGGCAGTATTCAAAGCCTATACTTACATATAAAGAGTACTGTATTGATTTTGAGAACTCAAAGTTTCACAACTCAAAATACTTACTTTCCTTCTGTATTTTCCTGATGATCATTAGAAGAACACTGAGACTCATCATCATCTGCATCCCGTGAATTAGGCGTAGTCTGAAAAAAAGTACAACAAATAGAAATTTTGTTTTGTTTATCTAATTTCACTATTAGCCAAAGAAAATATCTATTCCTATGAAAAATCTCTGCATCATCACCATCAGTTTCTTCATGCTCAACATTACTAGCAATTCTGACTTACTCCAGATATAAGAGCTTCTTATATCAAACCCTCTACAGTACATAGAAAAATTAAATCAAAATAGTAAGTTTGAGGATTAAAGCATATTTCTCCTATAGATTCTTATACAATAAGGATTGATTGATTAATTTTAGGTTTTCTGACATCCTGACATTGAAGGTCATTGACGCCAATATAATTTATTTTAAATAAAGAATAAAAGAATATTCAATGAAAACCATAAAAAACAAGGATGTCATTACAAAAATTAAATATCTTTCAGAAGACCTGCTTCTGAAATAAATCTAAAAAAGGGATTTTGACGAAGGAAAAATCTATTTCTGGGGAGAGACCTGTGACGCCCGGTGAAAAGGGTCCTTCTTTACACTTTTCTGATATAAATCTTCCAAATATACCAGAGAAAGATAAAAGCATGGAATGCAGAGGTTACTACCCTCGCGCGAGCACCTTGGGGGTGTCGTGTATAAAGCAGGAGCGTGTGAAAACCACTATTCACAGGCTGTCTTCCATTTAGATAATTCCTTCATCAAAGGGAAGGGCCGTAACAGAGGCCCTAGAAACCACACTTGGACCACGCCACCGACACCTAACACGAGCGCCCTCTAGGACATCCTTCTGTTTTGGACTTGCTCGCTTGGTCGTATTTTTTTGTGCTCTTGGTGTTTTTCCCGTTTTTGGATTTAATTCATCATGACTGAAGCTACTACTTCACCTTTACCAATGTTAAGTACCATAGTTTGTTTTGACAGCTTTTTACAGTACTGGGCAGTTGTTTTCTTTCCAGTAGTGTGGTTTTTAATTATGGATCGGCTTGACCTTCCTCGGCGTCGGCAGCCATTGTTGTTTTGATTTGCCTCGCTAGAATTTCACGTTAATCTTGCCCATTTGGTACTCTGTCATCTAGGTTCTTGGTTAAGTCACTTACGATTTTTGAACCATTATTATTATCATTATTTTTATTATTGTTTTTCTATGGTATTTTTTGCTAGCAAGTCCAATTTGGACGAACGAAGGATAACGTCCTTGGCTTTATTATAGTTTAAGTACCCGCCTCGGGAAGGCGTTCGTTAATAGACTATATCTTTATATTTATTTGGTTATGCAGTCGTTATTCTTCGTTCGTGGTCATTACAATTTTATTATTATTCTTATATCATATTATAGTGTGCTTTTGGTTCTTTATAGTGTAACCACAAGAGCGTGAGCATGGAGTTCTCGTATTCTGTTGCTACAGTCACGAGTTACCCTTTCTCTCGTTTTCTTTCTTAATCTCGAGTAGGAGAGGTGGATTTCCCGTTTTTCGTTTTATACGCTCACGGGTTATCCCTCCCCCCTCTCCTTCTACGGGTTTATGATATTTACGTTTTATTTTATTATGTGGTTACTGATTAATATAGCTAGCATTATTAATAGGTCCCGTTCGTGTATGAGTCATTATTTTGGGCCAGCTTTATGCCGCCACCCGTAGTTCCGTCCTCTCCCCGCTCCGCCTTGGGAGTAGGTTCGGAACGTTCATCCTCTCCGCCTTGAGTTCTACTCCGCCATAAGGGATACTCATTGAGTTTGGAACCTAGTCAGATATTTGGAGTGCAACGGTGACCCCCTGCACTCGGACTCCGGCTTCGGCCTTATGCACACGAACCTTTTCATTATTAATCACAATTTCATTATTACGGACCTTTTCACCGGACCTCCGGCTTCACCAGAGATCACCCAGACGATCAGCATTGAGGTTAACATTAACTTACCGCTGCTGTTTATAGTTACATATTACTTGGTTACAGACCTATCACTGCATCCTCGGCTCGTCCGTGGTTCCGCAGTGTATATTAGTTTATTCTGGTTTTGTCTAAAAATGCCGCTAGCGTTGCGAGATACTCGGTCAACAAATGCTTCACTGTAAAGGGTATCAAACAGTTGTCATAATATGGTTGAAGTTGGCCAGAAAGCAGAAATTCATGTGACATCCGAGACCAATGCAGAGACGAAAAAAAGTAGTCTTCCACTTTCAGGGCATCCTGTTATACCTCCTAGGGGATATAACATTACTTATTTCTCTCATCTTATTTTCAACTAAACTATCCCAACAATGTTGGCAATTATTATAAATATAACTCTTAATTAAAGGTAAGAAATCATTAAAGGGAATTGGATATCTTGGTAGCAACTGGGCTGTAGCATTCTTTGCCAATTAATCTGCCTTCTTTCCAGACACATCTACATGTGCCAAAACACATCAAAATTGAACTATTATACCTTTCATGCAAATAATTAAAAGACACTCTAAAATCTTCAAAAATAAAGGATTATTGGGATTAAAAACTTCTAAAGCTTGTAGGACACTTCTTGCATCGCTAAAAATGATAAAATTGTCCTCGTCTTTTAATGCTATTTTCTCAATAGCAGTTATCATGCCATACAGTTCGGCAGTAAATATAGAGGATGCTAGAGGAAGTGCACCTCTACAATTAAAAGCACTACTGTATATGTACTCCATATCCAACGACAGCATCAGATTTGGAGCTATCCGCATATATAAAAGTAGATTCCCTTTGTTCTTCAACATGTTCCATAAGGAGCATCCTGGGTCCTAAGTCAGTCATGTTCTTTTTTTATACCAAAAAAAATATTTACAAAAAGACATATCCGGTAATTTCCATGGAGAGGTTGATGATATCATACATGGGAGTACTCTATTTCTAGCTATATATAAACTATCTAATAATATTTCTACCCGGACACCATAAGGTTGAGGAGATTGTGTGTGCAATTGAAAATATCTATAATGCCTTACAAGGTTTGCAGTCTGAAACATTAAAGAATTAGGGAGTCTTTGCAACCTAAACCAATACCGAACAATAGAAGACATCCGGTAAAGATCTATAGATAACTCTCCACCGTCAACAAGGAGGCTTGGGACAGGCAAAGTTCTAAATGCTCCAGTGGACAATCTGATACCAGCATGTTGTATAGAATCTAAAACTTTTCATTGTCTTGGGGTGGCTGAGGAGTATATTTCACACCATTAACTAATTTTTTTAAAAATCAAGGCCTTATATAATTTTAAAAGTTTTGTGGTCTGACCCCGCCATGTATGGGACAAAACTTTTAAGGCTTTCAAGTGAGGAACCCATGTGAGCCTACAATCAAATATCAACTCAAGAAATCTAGCTTCACTTACACATGGGATACGTTGACCTTTAATGCATATATCCATGTCTGGGTGTACTCCCCAAATACGACAGAAATGGTCAACAACGTTTTACTTGTCAAAAACTTAAATCCATTTATATCAGCCCACTGGATAATTTTGTCAATTGAGAGTTGTCGTTTTCTCTCAACCATTGCTCAACCAGTGCCATTCTAGTTCCAGCAAATGATATGGGGAGATCATCTACAAATAGCATTGAGAGAATATCTTGGGGAATGACTGAGGATATCCCATTAATGGCTAGTGCAAATAGGGTTACACTCAGCACACTACCTTGGTAACTCCTTCTTCCTGCAATTTCCTCTGACAGAGTTTCCCCCACTTTCACTTGAAAAAAATCTATGTGAAAGAAATTACTGAATATACAGTGGTAGCTCTCCTCTTAATCCCAATTAATGAATGGTTTTCAGTATACCATATCTCCATGCAGTATCATGGTGTTATTTGGAAGCAAAGGCTTCACAAATAGAGGATTCCACTTGTATTAACACATCAATTGTTGAGTGTATTTTTCTAAATCCACACTGGATAGGTAATAAAATTCCCTTCTTTTCCAGGTACCACATCAGTCTTGCATTGACCATGTTCTTCATGATCATACATAAACAAGATGTCAACGCAATTGGTCAATAGTTTGCAGCTAAAAACTTATTCTTTTTGGGTTTTAAAAAGGCTAAAATTTTGGCTAGTTCCCAAACACTTAGATAACTATGACCATGCCATATTCTGTTAGTAATGCTTAAAATAAATAACTTGGTATTAACAGGTACATATTCAATCAAAGCATATGGAATTCCATTGGGTCCAGGGGCTCTATCATAACACGTAGCAAATGCAGAATCAAATTCTCTTTCAGTAAAAGGAGAAGTGTATGACTCTTCTTTTCCCATTGCAAAATTTATCAAGGTTTGCCTATTTATACTTTTCCTCCAGTATCAAGGTTAAACTTTGATGATTCTAGTACTTCCGATCATTCGGGTCTTAATACATAAAAGATCACATCAGAATGTGTATCTTCTAAACATTTTGTTTTGGATCGGTGTTACTTATCCTCGGACAGTTTTGGAGAAGGAAACAAATATAGATTTTCCTTTTAAAATTGTTGCAAAAGTATGGGGAGTATTATCTTAATACAGGTAACCGACCTGAAGTGCAAAAGTTTAATATCAGGCTTTCTATAGATTTAGTTTTCTACTTCTTATTTGATCTTTAAACGCCTTATATAGCTTCCAATAAACGTTAAGAAAGAATCACCTCAATCCAATAAGAACAAGGCTTCTAGCTCCCATATAATCTTATGTGTCCCATTGAATTCTGAATGTATGTTAGCTTATCATCTGGTTTAAGTTACAAGATTTGTAGATGGACAGAGGCCACTTTGTCTTCACTTATATATCTATAATATCCGATGAAACAAACTAAAATTCTTGATGGTACATTTATATTCTTTCCTACAGGGGTTAACACTATTTTAGAAAAAACACTGGAGTAATACAGATGAGTTTCTTTGCATACTCATTTGTAGGACTTGTGTATTATTTTGTAGTATTAGTAGCCAATAAGTATACAGATCCTGTTTTGAAGGAATACACTAATTTATAGATTGTATCGATGAGATTATTTCTGACTCTGATGCTCAGATTGGAAAATAAAATTGCATGACAATGTAATTAATTCTCAAGGAATATGAACAACTGTTATCTTTCAAGTAAAATCTTATCAATGATAAAAAACATTGCAGAGTCTAATGATTAATTTCGTTGGATAATAAGCTTCTGGGACAAGTGGTTTCCTAGGTTTCAGATAAATCTTATCAAATCTCAATCTGATTTAAAAGTTCAGACAGTCAGATAAACTAAACATTCAGCCTTTTGGACCAACAATTTCAATCCAGAGATCTTCAGGGTAACCAGGGTCCAAGTACGATTTTTCATTTATAAAAAGGACATCTTATCTATAAGGAAAAAACTTGCCTTTATGGTGAGCTAGTAAGAGGTGGTAAGCTCTGACCATCTACATCACAAGCGAGAGGGAGCAAGGCATCTTTTTGTTTCCCTGATTGTGGAACCTCCTACATCTGGGTCCTTGTTCTCTTCACTTTTATATAATGGATATACCATTCTAATTATTTCTCTAATCCCACTTGCACTAAGACTGGTTTGCATATTTATCCCATGTCAATGTGCAAGAGAAATTTACAGTTCTTACATTACAAGTCCAGTCTTTACTGGAAATGAAAGCTATAGAAAAAGTTTCAATACCTTTCCTGGGATTTTACAAATGTCTTTTTCTAGTTCCAAAGGTGCCAGGTAGATTATGTTCAGTTCAGGAAATATCAAAGTTTAAGATAATGAAGTTGTCAGTGGAAATCCCCACATCAATATTAACAGCCATTCAATAAGATGACTGGATGATTTCTCAAGAAACAACTTAAAGTTTACTGTACTTCCATTATTATTATTATCATTACCAGCCTAGCTATAACCCTAGTTGGAAAAGTAGGATGCTATAATCCAAAGTGCTCTTACGGGGAAAGCAGCCCATTGTGAATGGGAAATAGAGAAAAAACAGATAAAATACACATTAGAAGTATCAGAAATATGAATATTTAAAAATTAGTAAAAACTTTAAAATAGGTAATTCATATACAGTTTCACTTTAAAAACAAGATATATGTCAACTTGTTCAACAGAAAAATTTTGCACAGAGTTTGAGCTTCTGAAGTGCCTCTCTAACCAAGAAACAAAAAAATGTTTGAGGTTCATGTTCAGGTATAAGGTTTACCTATTCACCCGCCTATGTTTTGGTCTAAATACTGCACCTCATGTTCAAACAAATTATGAACCCTACACACAAACAGTTACAACTTATGGATATAAAGTCCTAACATACCTAGATGACTAGTTAATTCCTGCCTCTACTTGGCTCAATTTCATTAGAAATCATCAACTTCGTCCGCGGGCAAGTCCTAAATGTTTACTCTCGTCAATAAATTTTGGAATTCCAAGGCTCTTTTGAGATTTGGATGAGCCTTGACAGAACTATGGCCTCATTGACAAAATTTCTTTCCCTCAAAAGGTTGTGATGAGACATCTTCAGTTTCATCTGCATCACTTTTTGGGACAGAACCTTGGATACCCTATTAATTCTTCTCCCACCTTTTCTAAATCAAAATACATTGCTAGATTAGTATGACTCACAGAAGGATAATTCAGGGTATCAGATTGAACTTCTCATTCCATGTATTTTCTTACTTGTAGCCACATCAATATCCGAGTAAGGACAAGTCTTAAAAATCAAAATCTTTTAAGAATCTAAACTCCATTGGAAGTTTTAAACACATCTAATTTCTATAGTTAGCAATAACCAAAGCCTAGAGGAGTTATAAGGATCTAGTTTAGAATGATGAAAAAACTGGCAATCATATGAAGGAAACAGGTTTGAGAATTCCAGAAAAGACTTGTTAGCAGACCTCCATACAACTTCTGTAAGTTAGACTACACAGTGACTACAGGGCCAATAGGGACTGCGACTATGGGACCTTATAAGTTAGATGGGGCTGTGATAAAATAATTTAGTTATATTTATTATTTCACTAAGGTCAAACTGGAAAAGACTTCAATAAAACTTTTGTCAGACTGCACTGTGACTCCAGGAGCATCAGGAACTATATGAATAGAGCCACATATAAGTTTTACAGGTTGTTATTAAAACTATCTACTGTAATCTTTATGATTATGACATCATTAAGTTCTAATTGGAAAAAAGGAAAATTATTATATATGAAGATGTCTCTATGGTCAAGGACAAGTTCAGTAGGAAAATCTTCAACTAGTTTAAAATGTATGGACTTTTAAAAACTGCTTGCCTTATCATTTATAATCATACTTAGAAACTACTGAAATAGCTTATTTCGTTATAAAGACCACATGAATTTAAATGAAAAAATTACCATCTCTAGATCCTGAAACCTTATCTAAAGATAGTTTTTGGCTGATAGTTGATTTTTTCCCAAGGATGATAGATGAATTTTGCAAAAAAATATTGGTATTTTTTATAAGAATATTTGCATATTTACTAGCATTAAAGCATATATAGAGTAAGAGTAATTCATAACCACACAAGAGCAGCCAGTGCTATACAATTACCTTTTCAATATGTGCAAAATCTTCAGATATGTTTTCACATATGGAGTCTTTGGTATCTTTCACCACGTGTGACTTAGTCTGCTTGGACTTATTTTTCTTCCTGTCAAAGAAAAATATTTACAAATTAAAACATAAACTTTCATGATAATCCTTCGACAATCCAAGGGAGAGCTTCTAAAATCATCTATATCGAAGTACAGTATACATTATCCACTAATGGGCATAAAAGTATTTTTCAAACTGTTTGCTAAAACTATATTTCAAGCTGGATATTTATTTTTGTGGGATAATGTTGCTTTGAAGCTAATGCTTGTATTTTTTGTTAATAAGGTCAGAAATGGGAAAAACAATAAAAAGTCCAATAGAACCATTAGAATTCACTGAAAATTTTCAATATATAGATTCATTTGCAGTCATCAGATTCTCAAGGGTTGAAAATTGCACAACTGCAAATATCATAATGAAAAATCTCAAAGGGTTAAAGTTGACAACTGAAAACCGATCTTTTGTAACAAACACACTTTTGGGTTGATGTACATTGTGGTCTCCAAGGACTTCCCTATAAAAACTAGAACAGGAAATCCAATACAGTGAGACATAAATAGCAAAAAAATGTTGTACCCCTGTTCTAGGGCCAGTGTATCAATATGCAAAGCATGGACTTAGTATCCAAGGTAACACCTCCAATAATGAAAATGTCTCGTTATAAATGACGCATCAATGCTGAGAACTGTCACTATAACTGGAGACAATGCTTCTTGTACACCAACTTGCATCCAGGACAAATGCAAAAGTTCAACAAACCACAAGTGAGGTCATGAGCAGCGTCGCTATCACAGCAATGTTTTGCAGGAAGGGCAGGGTTTGGGACCCTGTCAACTGTAATATCTGCTTGCAGTGGATTCATTACGCATGGGATCAGGATACCCTTGCAGCAAGCCTGAGGTGAAGTGCCACTTTTCTCCTTTCAATGTAGCTGACTCTGCTGAGTATTTACCCAATAATAAACACCAGAATCTCGTCTGGCTAGCAGCATTAGATTCACCAGTAAGAAGTTTTGGGAGAGAAGTCGTAGTGGACCCATCTCCGTTTCAAATTGTAAATTATAAATTTTTTAAGACTTTGGTCTACCCTTGGAGGTATCTCTTGGCTACTATCCTAGTGGTTGGTCAGCCTACTATGTCTGCTTTGACCCAGTTTCCACAAGGCCGGATACCATTATACCTGGATTTAGGGAGCTTCTGTTCCCTGTTGATAACTTAGTTATTGCAAAGATAATTGAGGCTTCAATCCACTCACTCTATGGTGAGCCTGGTCAAGGTGCTACCAATATTGGGAGTTTTCCCCCTCTGTTAGCTCCCTTCCCGTCCTAACCTGTGAATCTGTAGTAGCTAAACATTCGGGTCATTGAGCTGATGCAAAATCCTCAGCAGGGGCTTTATCGCCTGAACCAAGTCTTCTGGGTTGGGTGAAGGGGGAAAGGTGTTGTAGGTGACTTCATCTATGGATAGAAATTCTGTAATGGATGTGCCTTCTGGCATGAGTCAAATATTTCTCGGCACCGAGTGCAGACCTTCTATCAGGTGATATCAAATTTTAAAAAGTCACAATGAAGATTCCACATTCATCCCTTAAAAAATGTCCTCAGCTAACTCGGAAAGATATCCTGATGCCATACAAGTCTTCCCAAAAAGCTTTGGCTAAGGCAATATCAGAGGCTATAGGTTTCCTTCTTGACCACAGTTTGCTTAATGATTCAGCGGTCAGAACGACAGTGCCTGGCCAAAAAAACTCCTTTCATAACCAAAATGGTAAAAATGTCTTCAGAATGTAAGAGGAAGAGGTTGCTAAATTGAGACTTCACCCTTCTCAAAGAATATAGTCACTTTTTAGGGATATATCCAAAAGCGTCTGAAGAATCCACTGATTTAAAGAGGCTGGCCGGCTAATGCCGTTTTATAAGGACACGACTTTGACATTCATACCACTTAATAACACAACTTACGATATCTCCAAATTGCATAGGATTTTTGCCTCTGAGCTTCAGTTTTGCGACGACAGGGCGATATATCCTGAAAATTAGGGTTTTTCAAATTCTATCTACCTTGATTCTTAATATTAAGACTAGGGATTACTATCCTATATAGATCTGATGTAGACCTCAAATAGAATAGAGTTTTTTCTAAAAGTAATTTTTTTTGCAGCTAGATATGAATTTTTTCATTAAAATACAAAAAATATACCCTATAAATCAAGGGAAAACTAAGAAAAAAAAATTGGAAAAAGAGCTCTATTTGATTGTTTTTATAATGTCTTTCTAAGTTATATACTAAATTTAAATGCTATACCTTCAAAACTAAGGGAGAAGATACAATTTGAATGTCAATAAGTATAGTTTTGAGACAAGGGCATTCAAAGTTTTTCTTTGTACTTTTACAAAACATTCGCTCAAAAATCTATTTTTGGGTAAGATAGCCATGTCATCCTGATGGAAGGTTCCTATAAGTAGCTTTCTAAGGGATATATGCTACAGTGATATTCCCAGAGAATTTACCTTAAGGTCTCCAGAATTCTAACTCCTGGCGCGAATATCCTTAAAATTTCTCTTAAGGATATCGCATAAATCAGGGGATGTATATCTTGATACGACACATAGCAATCTTCACCCCGAATAGTGTTTTCGCTTCGAGGGGGAAAGTGGCAAAAATAGAAGGGGAGCCATTATCAAGGTACCCTTCCTCCCGTACTACTACTGAGTATCTAGATGGCGCTGTATGTCAAGCTAGCGCGCTACTCCTTGTAGCGTTGAGCATGGTGCTACAGATATAGTAGTTTTGGAAGGGACCCTGCAAAGGGCTTTTCTATAGAAAAGGAGGGAGGGTCCATCAGGACAACATGGCTATCTCACTCAAAAATAGATTTTTCGCGTCGCTCAAAATCCGTTTTTTGGGCTCAAGCCATGTCGTCCTGATGGAAGCTTACCAGAGAATTACTAGAAAGTACTGTATCTGTGGATTTTCAAAGTGCCTTAACCTTGGGACAGTTTTTCCCTGGTCATCCAGACCATTGAGACATATGACGTTACAGTGAACCCTCATTTATCGCGGTAGATAGGTTCCAGTCGTGGCCGCGATAGGTGAAAATCCGCGAAGTAGTGACACCATATTTACCTATTTATTCAACATGTATATTCAGACTTTTAAAACCTTCCCTTGTACGTAGTTCTGTTAACAAACTGCCCTTTAATGTACAGAACACTTAATGCATGTACTACAGTACCCTAAACTAAAACAGGCACAAATATTAAAGGTGATTTTATATCATGCATTTCCTAAACACGCTAAAAAGCACGATAAAAAATGGCAACCAATGTTTTGTTTACATTTATCTCTGATCATAATGAAGAAACAAACTGGAGGTAGAGCTTTGCTTATTACCCAGACATATTTCCCATACTTTTCCCTTAGAACTACATCACATCTTCCTACTTTAGATATATATATATATATATATATATATATATATATATATATATATATATATATATATATATATATATATATATATATATATATATATGTGTATATATATATATATATATATATATATATATATATATATATATATATATGTGTGTGTGTGTGTGTGTGCGTGTGTATATATATATATTTATATATACACATATACATACCTACATATATACATAAATACATGCATACATATATATATATATATATATATATATATATATATATATATATTACTGTATATATATGGGTTATGGAAAAAATCCGCGAAGTGGTGAATCCGCGATGGTCGAACCGCGAAGTAGCGAGGGTTCACTGTACAGTTATACGTCATTACTGCTAAACATAAACCATGTTAGTGCTTCCTGGGCCCTGCAGGGAAGAGTCATACTAGACGTAGGAGAGGAGTCTCAAGGTTTGCATATAACATATGAACAAACATAGCATCAACTACAAACAGGTCTCGCTGTATGTATAACGAATTGGAACAAGCATTACCAGATAATGTTTGTATCACATATAAGAACAAGGGTATTAGCTATACATATTGCTCATAAGTAAATATATGCAGTTTATTAAAGGGTAATAAAACTCTGATATATTTTGATTGAAAATCAATTTTAGGGCGAAATAAGACGCAAATACATATTGATCATTTTATTGGCAATAAATGACCAACATAAAGTAACAGGTATAACATAAAAGGGATTTTGACGAAGGAAAAATCTATTTCTGGGGAGATACCTGTGACGCCCGGTGAAAAAGGTGAAAAAGGTTCTACTTGTCACTTTTCTGATATAAATAACTTCCAAATATACCAGAGAAAGTTAAAGCATGGAATGCAGAGGTTACTACCCTCGCGTGAGCACCCTTAGAGCGTCATGTATAAAGAAAGGGCGTGTGTAAACCACTATTCACAGGTCGTCTTCCATTTAGATAATTCCTTCGCCAAAAAGGGATAAGCTGCTACAGCAGCACTAACCAAACCAACCTGAACCACTCCACCGACGCCCGACTTGAGCGCCATCTACACATCCTTCTGTATGAAAGATGGCTTGGAAAGGAAAGGGACGGGGAAAAACAGGGAAGGGTTTCACCGGGCGTCACAGATATCTCCCCAGAAATAGATTTTTCCTTCGTCAAAATCCCTTTTCTGGGTCGACCTGTGATGCCCGGTGAAAATATACCAGAGAATGCCTTCCAAGCCCATAAAAATCAAAAAAGGGTTAAATTAAAAACGTCATGTACAAGTGGAGGTTACTATATTATTAAAGGAACGTAATATAACAAACACAATTATCAAAAACCTTAGGTATAAAAAAGAGAAAAATGCCATAAATGGGATATAGTAAAGAAATACTGCATAAACAAAATAAAGAAATGTAATACAACCATTACAAATCTCAAAAGCCTTAAGTATATAAAAAGTAGTAAAGCTATGAATGGCACAAGGCAAAGTAATACAGTATAATCATAATATGAATAATAAAATAACATGGCAAACAACACGAATACCTAAGGGTAAGGCTATATACAATTCAAAAGGTAAGCAACCAACATTAACAAGGCAATGACATAACGCTAGATATGGGGCTAATCTAATCCACCGAGGTGAGAGGCATCGTGGTGAGAGTGGCAGGTAGGAGGGAGAAGGAAGAGAGTTGGACAAAAAGGAAGAAAGGTAAGGGATTATTCAGGGGAGATGACACTCCCAGCAGCAATTGTAGGAAATTTAAGGGCCTGTAAGTTCTTTAAATAGTGGCGTTTGAAAACCATAGGGGATTTCCAACCTGTATACTTTTTGAGGTCATCAAAATCCATGTTCTGGAAATAGTTGATGGAGGTTGCTACTGCCCAGATATCATGTGCATGTGGAAAGGATTCCGGGTTAGCTTGCTTGATAAAGTAAAGTATTTGCTGTCTAATGCCTTGGATGGAAATAGCACCTCCTTGTTCCCTGACAAACAAGGGGCCAGACGAGCGTGTGACAGTCCAAGTTAAAAAGGCCCGAAATGTAACGACTGGACACAGAGAAGCATCCTGTGGAAGAGGAATAATTTTCCAAGGGGACCATCTATTTTGTGGGTCCTCGTTTTTAGCTAGGAAAGCTCTATCTGGAGAGAGTAGGACTTCTCCTGACGGAAGGAAATCTAGGTTTTCAGGATCACGGGAGAGAGCTGCCAATTCTGAAATTCTGGCACCGGAGGCCATGGCTGTAAGAAACAGGGTCTTCCTAAGAAGAGCAATGTAGGAGCATGATTCGTTATCGGTGTCTGATGCTAGTTTTAAGACATCGTTTAGAAACCATGAGACCTTCTGTGGATGAACAGAAGGCCTAAGCCTAGCACAGGCTTTTGGAATGGAAGAAAAATACGAATCCGCTAAATTAATATGGAAGCCCACTTGAAAAATCTTTTTCAGGGCTGATTTAATTGTAGTAATAGTACTAGCGGCCAGGCCCTTATCAAACAAGAACCTAAAGAACAAAATGGCCAAGTTAGAAGTCATACGGGTGACGTTTGAACTCTTTAGAAATTCTGCTAATTTCTTGACAGCCGAATCATATTGCCTGAGCGTTGAGTCTCGTTTGTCCGATTCAATAAAGAGAACATTGTCCGGATCAATATTTGCATCCTTGTGGGCAGCAAATTCCATGAAATCCACAAAGTTAGGGTTTGTGCTATCCTTGAGGAATCTGACACAGTCTGAGCTTGGACAACTTGTGTCAACTTGGGGTGTGGAATCCAGAAGGGGCGAAGCTTCAGCTCTAGAAGGAGCGGAAACCAGTTGCTCTTTGGCCAGTTGGGAGTCACCAGGGCCACCGCTCCTTTGAATGAGCGGAGTTTGGGTAAGACTTTCATTAGAAAGATTCACCGGAGGGAATAGGTAAATCTTCTTCCAACGATTCCAGTCTAGGGTTAATGCGTCTGTGGCATAAGCCTGAGGGTCCAGGTTGGGGGCTACATAGCAGGGAAGCTTGCGGTTGAGATGTGTCGCAAATAAGTCTACTTAGAGACCTGGAACTATTCTGGATATCCACCGGAAGGAATTGATGTCTAGGGACCATTCCGATTCCAGTGGTTTTGTCCTGGATAAGGCGTCCGCTATAACGTTCTGGACTCCTGCCAGATGTGTGGCTGACAGGAACCAGTTTTTCTCTGTTGCCAAGGTGAAGATCATTATCAGGATCTGATTCAGATTGGGAGACTTCGATCCGCCTCTGTTTATGCAGTGTACCACTGCTGACCTGTCCGACACTATCCTGACGTGAGTGGTCTTCGGATGGGATAACCGTCTTAAGGTTAGAAAGACTGTCATGGCTTCCAACATGATGTGGAATTGTTTCATAGTGGGGGACCAGGAGCCCTGAAACATCTGTTGTTGTGAGTAACCCCCTCAGCCACTCAGAGACGTGTCTGTGTGAATCGTCACCTGAGGAGGGGGAAATTGCAGAGGAACTAATTTGGATAGATTCTCTGGTTTTGACCATGGCCGGAGTCTCCGTATCAATATTGAGGGGATCGTTGAGATTTTGTCCCTCAGGCGGGTTGTAGCTCTCTTCCTCCAAACTCGGTTGATGTCTTTGAGTTTGGCTTTTAATAAGACGTCTGTTACTGAGGCGAATTGGAGTAGGCCGAGAATTCTTTCCAAGGCTCGCCTTGACACCTGTTTGTTTTTGATGAACCGTTTTGTCTTTGACGCTATCTCTTTGACCTTTTTGGGAGGAAGAGATAGTTTGTGATTTGTGAGGTCCCAGTGAATACCTAACCATTCAAATTGACTTGCTGGTTGTAGGTGTGATTTCTTTAGGTTGACCTGAAAGCCCAACTTGTGTAGGAACTGAACCACTTTGGTCGTAGCTTTGTGGCATTCCTGAACTGTTTTTGCCCAAATGAGCCAGTCGTCCAGATAAGCTATCAGCATAATTGCCTGGCTCCGGAGCTGTTCTAACACCGTCTCCCCTAGTTTTGTGAATATCCTGGGGGCGATGTTGAGTCCGAATGGCATCACTTTGAAGGCGTAGGACTTCTTGCCCAGGCGGAAGCCGAGGTAGGGAGAGAAGTTCCTTGCTACTGGGACGTGATAATAGGCGTCGGTAAGATCGATAGAGGTGGTGACGGCCCCACGGGGAAGTAAGGTCCGTACCTGAGAGACAGTCAGCATACGGAATCTGTCGCAGAGAATGTAAGAATTCAGTTTGGACAGGTCCAGAACTACTCTCAGAGAAGTCGAATTCTTTTTTGGAACCGTGAACAGGCGTCCTTGAAATTTCAATGTCCGTATTCTCTTTATGGCCTTCTTCTTTAGGAGATCTTTCGTATATTCTTCCAGAACTGGAGTGGGCTTCTGAAAGAAGGTTACTGTCGGAGGTGGAGAACCTTGCGACCATATCCAGCCTAGACCTTTGGAGACAATGCTGTGGGCCCAAGGACTGAAGGTCCATTGGTCCCGAAACCGGTATAGTCTCCCTCCTACCTGATCCGTCTCATTGAGTGGGGTTAAATTTCGTCCTTCTACCTCCTCGGGAACCCCTGGTTCTAGGTCCGCCTCGTTGACGGAACTGACCTCTGGCCCTGTTGCTTCCGGGTTGCCTAGGGTATCCTCGAAAGGAACCAGAGGCTTCAAAGGCTTGGTTGAAAGCAGGGGAGGTCATCCACGTGGCCATAGGGGCCGGTTGAGTGCCTTGGGGAGCCGGAACAAAGACGATTTGTTTAGGAGGAGTGGACTTGGAGATGGACGGGGTAGAAGTCTGAGGGCCTGGAGATTGCCGATGTTGGCCACGGCCAGATTTATACGGAGAATAATATCTCTGTTTCTTCTTAGTGAAGGGCTGCCTCATAACGAGTGTTAGTGAGGCCCCACCTGACTTGTAGATTTTGGTTGGCTCTGGCCGCATCCTGGAGGACTTTATCAACTTCCTCCTGTGGGAAAAGGGATTTACCCCAACAGGAAGAGGTAATAAGCCTATTAGGCTCGTGCCTAATAGAAGCCTCCGCCAGGACATGTTGTCTGCAGTTCGTCCTTGCAGTCCAAAAATCATGGAGGTCTATTTGAAAAGTCTGCAGGAGACTTTTTGCCAGAACCCGAAAGATCGGTTCGTCATTATACAGGGAGGCTATTAACTCAGAGGAAGCCAGTGAGTTAAGGGATCTCGCTAGCCTATTCCTGGTTTCAAACTCCGTTTTCCGCAAGTGATCCGGGAGTTTGGGGAGTCTCTCTGAAAAGAGGGAGGAGGCACAGTCTGGGTCGAGTTTACCCACTGTGAAGGTCGTCGGTGCCTCATGCCAAAAGTCGCTCGGAGCTGGCATAAGGAGAGAAGTGGGGTCCGTCTCCTTAAGAGTCAGCATAGGGAGGCCATCATTAAGGGCTTGGACGGTTAACTCTGCTACTTTGTCAGTAAGAGGAGCGGGAACCGTCGGAGGCGAGGTAAAAGACCCTTTATGAGGGGTTAGCTTTGAGTTACAGCAACCCCATTCCGCAAGAGTACGAGCCCAGACAGCTTGGGATTGCTCCTTAGGAAAGATGACCGTTTCTTTCGGCACCTTATCCATCCTGATGAGCGCGTGTTCTCTCAGGCGAATGAACCCGTTAAAGGGGAACTGAAGGTCTGGGGGATAGAGCTCCAGGTCCTCCAAGGGCCGGGTACCTAATCCCTTGAGAGTCAAGGTGCCATTGAGGTAGGGAGCATGTCGAGCAAACCGCTAAGGGTTGTTCTTATCGAACGGCGGCAGCTTCGAGGTGTCAGGGCCTACGGGCAGAGCTGGTTGAGCACCGGAGCGGAGAAGGCTAGCAACCATGTCCTTAAGTTCAGTCATAACGGCTGAGTGTTTCTCAAGCCTTGTCTCTACCATATCCTGTACCATAGATACAAGATTAGCCGGATAGGGGTCAGGTAGGCTAACCGCAGCCAAAGCCTTGGCTCTAGCGGATTTGCCCCTCTGTCCTTTAGAAGGAGGAGGGGATTTTGACATTACTGGGATGTCAATGGCTGTGGAAGGTCCGGGGACCGGGGACAAGGCTAGAGGCGTAGCTGAAGTAATGGGTTTGCCTTTGGGTTTCTTTAGCGGCTTAACCTTGGGACGGACCGATAGAGATCCCTCCCAAGATGAAGCCGAGGGCTTTTCAAAGCCCAGGAAGGAAGAGAAAGAAGAGGGAGTAGGAGAGAGAAGAGATTCTGCCAAATCCTCTACACCACTTACCTGCTCATCCATCGGTTCGTGGTGAATATCCAGCGCAGAAACGTCGCCGGAGAGTTGATGCTCCTCTGAAGGTGGTAGGGCTGAACGTATCGCCTCGAGGAGTGGTGTAGCCAGTTCGGTCGGGACGGCGGCCGAGGGAGAACCAGGAAAGAGTCGGGAGGCCATGTCCGCTTCCAGCATATAAGGGCATCCTTGGGGGGGCGTTCCTGCCAAACCCCGAAACCCAAGTCCGGAGGCTGGTTCTCGCCGTCCGGAGGGACTCCTCGTCAGCCTGAAAGAGGAGGAAAAGTTAGAACGAACTAGAAAGGAATGGGGGAAGAAACAGAGTCAGGATAGGATAACTTTTATTAAAATTATAATCGTCCATGATTGCATAAAATCCAAAACCAAAATAATAAGGATATGAATGGTAAAGTCGAAAATTCTTCCCTCATTGAGGAGGATGGATGCTAGCTCAAAGCAGAGCGAACAGGACTCTGGAAACCAGATCATGTAAGGGGTCTGGCCTGCTTCCCGGGCGAAGGAGATAGCGCAGTGAGCGTGGGACCGGCAGACATCGTAGCCCACCGGATCCGTGAACGTCGCCGAGCACCCCTTGGCGGAACAGCGCACTTTCTCTAATATAAAAAGGAGAACATATAAGTACATTGACTCTCATAACCACTCGAACTTAACCTAAAAGGAAAGAGAGAGGTCGGCATGCATAACACTAACAGAGTGAAGGCCAAGGGAGTCTCTAGAATGTGTGTTAGAAGGTTCGGGAAATTAAAGGGAACCGGAGCTCCTAAGTAACTACTGTAGGAATACAACAAAAGGCATAGTGACATGAATTGTAATGCTCCGTAGGGCGCCGGGGTCATAAGGCACAGGAGTTACCCAGTAATTACAGATGGATAGATAATCTTAGGCATAGTGTCGTAATAATGGAAGCTCCGTAGTGCGTCGGAGTTCCGATGAGAGAATGAGGCCCTAAAACGAGATCTCCGGTATCAATCTCCGGTAGGTGCCTACCGGAGTTATAAGGGGGGTGGGGGGTGGGGGGGGGGGGGTTAGCAGAGAAATATGATGGAAATGGTTTTGTCATGTGAAGGGCCGTAGCCCAGAGTCAAAGGTGCTGATGGCCATCGAGGGGAGAGGTTCCCAGTCGAAGGGGAGCACCGGAGTAATAGGAAAGTAATGAGTTCCCAGCTCAAGAATGTAACGGAAAACCATAGCGGAGTTCCGGAGTAATGAGGTCCAAACCCAAAAAGCCCAGGCTCGAGAGCAGGCCAAAGATACTAACCTAGAATAGGGTGACTCTACACGACAGGGCTCAACGAAAATAATAACACTAGCCTAATAGATCAAACCCCGTAACCTACGAGGAGAGAGAGGGGGAGAAACTGGCTACTGAGAGGAAAATATTCCGAACAGTAATGTGAACTGATAAGTGGAAAAACTCCAGCCTCTCTCACTCTTAAGGTTACTAAGCCCTATCTAGTAAGAACATAAACCTTAAACTAAGTAATACAATCTGTCCGTAGTGATACATAGAACTTAAAAAGCTAGCGAAGAATAGCGAAAGGGTAAAAATAAATAAACACTCTCTAATAACGGAAATCTAGAATAGAATTGACGTGCAATTCCGAACTGAATGAAAAGTACGATATACGTAAACCCTTCAGTAAGAGGGGAAAAAAATTAACGTCAGTGAGAGGTCTGTAGAACGGTGAGCCTACCTATGGTAGGAAACTAAACTGTAATAAAACGCCGAACGCTATTCTTCGTTAATGCACAACACGGACTCGGAAGCGACAAAATAAGTACCTAATAGTAAAATATGTTCTAAAACTAAGGCACAAGGCCAACAATCTAATCATAAGATTAAAAACAGAACCTAGCAAGAAAATGAAATGCCCGAAGGCATGTAAACAAGCGTATGGGTGAATGCGTAGAAGACACGGACACGGCATCAAGCCGAGCGCACTAAAAACACGTAAAACGCAAAAAGGGCGTAGAGCCCGGGCAAATAAATAATGCCAAAACAAACTATGGTACTTAACATTGGTGCAGGAGGAAGGAAAGCTTCAGCCATGGCGAAGTAATCCAAAATTAGGGCAAAAAAGCGCACACAAAAAACAAAGGCAGCATCGCACACGAGTCCAAAAAGAAGGATGAGTAGATGCCGCTCAAGTCGGGCGTCGGTGGAGTGGTTCAGGTTGGTTTGGTTAGTGCTGCTGTAGCGGCTCATCCCTTTTTGGCGAAGGAATTATCTAAATGGAAGACGACCTGTGAATAGTGGTTTTCACACGCCCTATCTTTATACACGACGCCCTAAGGGTGCTCGCGCGAGGGTAGTAACCTCTGCATTCCATGCTTCAACTTTCTCTGGTATATTTGGAAGTTATTTATATCAGAGAAGTGACAAGAAGAACCTTTTTCACCTTTTTCACCGGGCGTCACAGGTCGACCCAGAAATGTAAATGTATGTAATAAGAAACATATCAAACAATCAATACACAGAAAATTTTTGTTTTCACCTGAAAGGGAAAGCTTATTAATACCACCATAAATCTGAAAATTTGATAAATTTTCTAATATGAATTTCTGTGATGTTGAATGCCTATTCACACTGTGTAAGTACACATGGCACAAGTGCTATTTATATGTTTCTTCACCTCAACTAGATAGAACAGTCCTTAGTGTCACCCTGGTGACACTCACTTCAAAAGTATTGCACTGAGAGGTGTAAACACCTTCACCCGTATAATTGATGGTCCCAATCAATTCACTGTTCATCGCAACACTAGACGACAGGTTTTAGTACACTACCTGCCGCCATCACGTATCACTTGAGTTCATGCACTTGCTTCGCATAATGCTTGTAGAACACTCTGGATGACTTCCATCCAGTGTATGAGCGAAGACGCTCAAAATCCATATACTGAAAAAAGTTCAGTGATGAGGCGATTTTCCTTGGAAACCAGCAGCAATCTCAGATGCAATTAACAAAGAGACCAGTCCCATCAACCTATCCCAAATCTCATTATTCACTTGAGTTTCCTCGTCTTCAAGAGGAGTAGAGGCAGCTCAGGCAGATTCTAGAATCCCTTATACTTCAGGATATATTCACAAGAGGAGGTAGCTAAAAACACTCAAAGTAAAATAGAGGTGCTGGTCATTCTCATAGAAGCAAAGGACCTCATCAATGAAAGGCTTCAGGTTGTGGGCCACTGCCATCATTTCCAAGAATATTGAATCTTTTCTCCTTGGGGACAGAGCATAGTCTCAGAAGGCCTAGGCTGGTAATGGATTTTAAAGCCACCTCCAAAGCACTGATTTTCTCAGACCAGAACCCTGGGCCTCAACTCCTTTATGAGTAAAATGCTGAAAAAGGGAATTATAGAATAATGCAGGTTCTTAAAATTACAGCCCACACTATTCAGCATACCAAAGAAATGTTCCATCTAGAGAAGAGTAATCCTCAACCTAACTCATCTCAACAATCCAATCAGATGCAACACAATCCATATGACGATCAACATCCATGTCCGCCAATTACTACACCGAGGAGTTTTGACCTGCATTATAGATCAAAGAGATGCTTATATCACATCCCTATCTATTTCTCCTACTTCCGACATTACCTGGGGTTTCGGCTTGGGAGGGTTGTATACCTTTTGGCCTCAATATTGCAGTTAGAGTGTCTCCAACTAGCAAAATCAGTAATCAAACTCCTAAAGTTGCATGGAGTTCAGGTCCTCTATCGGCTATTTAGATAAATGCCTAGATTTCTTGATCAACTTGAAAATATCAAAACTTGTCTCAATAGGAATATTTCCATAGCTAGGTCTTCAATGGAATTTCTTAAAAGGCTATCCTGAGCCTACCAAAAGCATCTCAGCATAATATTCTAAGCAAGGTCAAATTCTTTCTTTCCTTCAAGCCCTTTCTCCAAATGGCAACTGGAAAAGGTCTTAGGCTTTCTTAAGTTTGCCTCATTAGTCGACTAAGTGTTAAAGACAAGGCTGAAAGACCTCAAATGGGTGTGGAGAAAAGCTATTCGGAAAAATGGGTGAGACATTCTGGCTCAGTTGCTAAGACATTGCAAAAAAAGTTCTCAGGCCATGGACCACATCAAATGCCCTTTCCATTGGGCCCTTCCCCGATTTCCAAGATCCTTCACACAAACAAATTCTGGTTAGGTTGGGGAGGTTCACAGCATTTCACATAAATGTGTTGGAGCTGTTAATGGTTTTCCTGACGCTAAAGAGACTTGAACCCAAGAGGGAACTCTTATAAAGATTTTCATAGGCATCCAAACAGCAGTCTGTTGCCTCAGGATGAGGGAAATCCTGCTTAAGAATTCTCAATGCAGTGACTCATTCCATTATGAAGCTCATTTAGGAGAGGAGGTTGTTCCTCTCCCGGGTCTCTCAATGTAGTAGCTAACACCCTATCCAGATAGATATTCATGTATATAGAATGGACTTTGGATCAAACTCTTTCCTACAGATCCAAGATTTAGTTCTGAATATGGATTCTAAGGCAGTGGCAAGGGATGCTTTGAATCTAGATTGGAACAGATGGTTATCAATTTGAATATATTTCAGGACTTTTCAGGGACAGCTGTGCTCGTAGTTCCATTTTGCCCGAACAGCCTGTGGTATTCCCTACTAGGCATCATTTGTTCAGCACAGATGTAACAGAAAGTAGGGAGTCGAATTATCTTTGCTTCCTACTATCTGACCTAGAACTTTGATGCTTGGATTTTCTCTACTGTATTTATGGTATGAATTTATAAGCTCACCACATGAAATATTTTCTGTTCAGAAAGAGGTCTTCATCCACTAAACAATACAATTCAATGAGGAAGGCATGGATGGCCTTTCTGAGGAATAATTTGCTATGTCACATAACTCCGGCTTTATCTTTACTTTTGTTTCAACTCTATAAGGATTGGAAGGTTAAGCCATTAATAATTTTGTCATATAAATTGGCATTGACAAACCTCTCAAACAGGCTTTAGGTGTGGATTAAACTCCAACATGTTTGATAAGCTTACCCAGTTTTTTCATTTACATCCACCATCTTCACTAATCATAAAAAGTATCTTCGTCTCCGGATAGGGTGCTTGTGTTTTTGGCAAGTTTAGATATCTTATCCATCTTCCTTGCAGAATCACTACAAAAAACTATATTAATGATACCTTTAGCACCAGAAGCAAGAGTCAGTGAGCTCATGCATATCAGGAGTTTACTACCATCATTCCTGGTCATCTCTTAATCCTGACACAAAGTCTTCTGTTTACAGCTAAATACAAAAAGCCTCTTCAGAGACAGGATTTGCTTTATATTACAGCAGTAAAATCAGAAGATGATAACCTCTGTCTGGTGTCTACCCTGTAATTATACCTGCAGAGATCCATGTCTTTAAATAATTTGTTCCAGAATACCCAAACCAAAAAACCCTTTCAACGGGGGTATTGTAAAATACTATAAAAACTTGTACTTTTTACATCCTTTCTACAATAAATTCCTAAATCATCTATAACACTACATAAACTACTTCTAAATTTCATATAATTCTCTTCACGATCTGTCGCACTTCACAGCACACTGATATGGATATTGATCACGCTACCTCCTTAAGTCGAGACAGAGATCACTTACCAACACCAACCAGTACTTTCTGGGGCAGTTGGCAGATCATGAGCCTGGTGTGACAATTAACACTCTTTACAATTGTCCCAAGTGAGCAGTCCCACCTGGACTGATCACCAACACATACGGTAGGCTAAGGATAGTGTCAATCATTACCTACTTGAGCTACTAACAGAACTCACTCATCGATCAGTACTTTCTAGGACAGTCACCGATGTTTTCACTGGTTCCAGGTGAGTGGTCCTACTTTGACTTAGCACCACCACAGAACAATGCAGAGGTTAAAGATACAATGGCATTATAATCCATCCTCTTGCTCCAGAAGGGATAGATGGTACTCGGAATAATGGGTGTCATTGTCATACCAGCTGCAGGTAAGTAATTCCTTTCAAGAACAATTACCATTAACATTCAGGGGGGGACCAATCTCTGGTCTTTTATTATTTTCCTTCTGGTTACTAAAGGACCAGCTTTGTCCTTTCCCTTCAGTGGCACTGAGGGAGCAAAGAAAAAAAGAGGGCATGTCCCAACATTTGCATGAGCGGGAGGTTATTCACAAGTCTGTGAGTGTTCTCCCAACATGCTTTAGAACACCAAGCAGCACTTAGTGTGCTCCTGAGCAATGAGCTGTACTCCCTTGTGCTTCAGAGCACTAAGCAGAGCTATATCTGCTACCAAGTACCAAGCGCCACTCCACGTGCTTTCAAGCCTAGTGCTTCTGAGTACAGAGCTGCATTCATCATGCTTCCAAGCATCAAGGAATGCTCATCATGCTTCCAAGTCCTGAACCACACTCATAGTATGCTTTCAAGCAGGCAAGGGTTAGAACTGAACTGGTCCACAGGACTACTGTACAACTCAAGTCACCACTATCTAACCAAATATATATATAAGGTTTGTAAGGCTATCCATCACAACTTTGTTATGCTCCCTCTAAGCCAAATATTGCTAAAAATGAGAGAAACTCAAATTGCAAGTTTAAAATATACAAAGTTTTTAATATGAATATCAAAGATTTATAAGCAATTTTTTTTTACCTAAGCAACAATTAAAATGGAAGGACTGTCAATCATCAATACTTCAAACTTTTGGCAATCAAATAATAATGTTAAGATAAAATTTGAAGTTCCGTAATATTTCTAAATTATAGTTTCTTATTTGGGCAAAATCTACCAGGCCAATGGTATTGAAATAGTTTTTCCTTTTTAGAAAAACTTCATTACCCAGCAAAGTTACTAAAAAAACATTAAGCCAAATATTAGAGACTGGCAAATTAAAAACATGAGAAGACAGAATACATAATGCAAATATTTTATACTAGATACTTTATGTAAAAGGAGAATATATCCATGACTAAAACATCCCTGGTTTACCAACACCAAGTGAAATAAAAAATACAGAAAGGATTATATGAGTTGGATATGTAACGATGGCAGATGCTTCTACTAAACAATTGTAAAGGAGTTAAACAGTAGGTTGCTCATAATTAGTATAAAGATCATTATTTAATATTACTTTCTAGAATCAAGTAAATACTGAAAATACTGCAAAACAGAAAACATAGGTTACAACTATATAAAAAAGCATTATTGTGCCATGTTAACAAAAAAAAAAAAAAAAAAAAAAAAAAATTAAAAAAAAAAAAAAAACATTTAATACTTTTGTTTTGCTAATTAACCTTAAAGGAAAAAGAACATTGGTGAAACCCCACATAACCACTGGACAAAATATGACTACAGAAAACAGGAAATTAATTAGATATACCAAAAATAATTGGCAAGAATATGAAAAAATGGCAAAATTTCCCGTCAATGTGCTATATATATAATTAATAGGCTCTTTGCTACCTCAGACTGGAAATTCTCATTTATAAAGAGGAGAGGTGCAAAGAGTGAAGAGTGCAAAATAAATTTAATTTAAATACTAATCGGTTTATTTTGAAACAAATTTAAATTGTGGGAAACTAAAAAGAATTTTTGAAATACTAAATAACAAATATAAAATAAACTAACAGAAGGTACTAACTGATGTCATTCTAATTAAACCAACAAACAATAATTCCTGATATAAGAAAAAGAACAAGAAAACTCTAAAATAGTATAAAATATGCTTACTTTTTCTTTTTTTGTTTGGCACCAAAATTGTGTTTGCTTCTTGTATTTGCACCTATTTCCTGCCTCAAGGTACTGGTTTCATCATAGATTAATATTCCGTTAATTTTGCCAGCACAATCTGGTGCAAAACATTTTGAACCCATGAAATCCTGTAAAAAAAATGAAGAGCTTGAAATAAGTTCATGCAAAATCATTTTGATATTTTAAAATATGCATAGAAAATAAGAATCTTATACCAAATGTACCCCATCAATTTTCATAAATACAAACTTATTCAACATGCATAGGCATGATTCACTATTTATATATTAATCACCAACATTACCTCTTCTAGTCAATTGTTCAATTGCTAAACAGTAGCCATAGAAGGTTCATACATGCTCATTTATCAGTCATATACCTAACACTTCCATAGCCCCAAAATCTATATTTCATCAAACTTCTATCACTGGACGAAAAACTTTCCCACCAAGCAATCAGCACCATTGCCTACCAGTATGTATCTATTCCAAGTAAATTTTGATGAAACTGAAGGTGAAGAGTGTCAATGAACATGGGAAGGGAACAATCATTCTACAAATAACAAACATCGTGTTTTGAGGAAAATCTAAATTTACATTAATGATTTAAAATCTTTGATATTTCTTAACAAAATAAATTTCTATATTTTTTTCATGACCGTTAATGTCTTTTTGAGTCCATTTATTCACTTCAGTATATGGGATATGTTATTCTCAAAAGAGTTACTTGTAAGGGGAGTGACTCCTTTAAAAGTGAAGCTCAGTCATACATGCTGCTGCCAAAGACGAGTGACACTTGTGTCCCCCCCCCACCCCCATAGATTTTATGGATCATAGTTTCAATAATTTTGCCTTAAGATTCTAAAAGGCTTTTATGTTACTACAAGAATGATTCAGTGTTCACATTAGCAGTTAAAATCTAGCCTTACGGTGATTGGGGGATTGAATTGTTAAAGTAATTTTCATTTTGAGGTCAGGATGCTAGAGAACTTCAAATCAATCAATCAATCAATCTAGAAGCTCTTGCTTCAAGATATTAGCAATATGAGCCAAGGGTAAATATTGAAATTATTAATGTTTATTATTAATTAGGATACTTGAATTATTCTGCTACAATACAGTTTAAAAGCTGACACCCATACCCTGCATTACAAATACACCACCCACCTTGTCTGAATTATTTCCAGCGTATTCCTCACTCCTTTTAAAACCTTCCCAACAAGAAGTATGGTAGGTAAAAACGCAAGCCTCTTCACATAGGATGTCCACAAAACCTTTGAAATCTGGGTTGCTGGAAAATAATTGTTTTACTTTCAGAACACAGTCACAAAACTAAAAATAATTCCAACTATTCTAAAAGTCATTCTTTAGGACCATATTGTAGATAGAACTACTTTTTTTTAGATTCCTTTGGACACAACTACATTGCTTCCTGCCTTTCTTTAATACGTACTGATCGGTCCAGATTCTTTTAAAATGTGCTTCAATCCTCATCATTTGTTTATGAATAAATTCTTCTGGTAATTTCTACCAAGTCACTGTGGTCATGCCAAATTAATTTCTAATACAAAGTAACAAAAAACCAAGAAAGATATCAAATTATTTTATTTACAAATACAGTATGTAAGACTGTTTTATTGGTGATTAAAAGGTTTACTTATCTTGAAGTCTGGTGACAGCAAAGGCCTATTCCTTTGAGTGGTAAGTAGTAACATAATTTTGTTAAAAATTTTCTGAGCTAAAATTTTCAGATCTACTAAAAATTCCATTACCGTGAGATTTTAAGTTTCATTTATTTTAATATTTTTCTAAACTTTTCTGTGGAGCAGTTTTACTCGATATAAAAACTAAAATTATATATTGCTCAATACTAAATGGCACCAGACAAAGCTGGGTTTGAGACAGGAAAGAGGGGATACAAAAGGCATCAGAAGTAGTACGCAAGGTGACATTGGAAAAGGATTACGTATAAACATAGTAGTGGAATAACTATATACAAAAGGCCACTGAAGAGAAGAAGAGAGCCTTCAAGTTATGGTAAAAGACAGGCCAGTTGGAGGATAAAAACATACACAATGAATAGCCATGGAAGGCTAAAATACAGGTGGTTAGGACAGAGAAGAGGCATTTGGGGAATCTCGCCACAGCACAAGGAAAAGAGAAAATATTCAAGATACCAGTGTGACTGAGAAAAGATGGAACCCATAAGACCCTCCATTCCAAAATAAAAAGGAAACTGATAAAAGCAGCAGGAGAATATTCCATCTAGGAGCTTACTATAGCATAAGAAAACCTAATAAGGAAACATATCAAACCAGAAGATTAGAAAATAAGTCATAGAATAAATATCAATAAAGGTAAAAAGGATACATCACAATATCATAATCTAAAATCACCACCTGCATGTTTCCTACAGTACAAACCAATGTACTGTAGTAGGTTGGCCAGGGCACCAGCCACCCATTGAGATACTACCACTAGAGAGTTATGGGGACTTTTGACTGGCCAGACAGTACTACATTGGATCCTTCTCTCTGGTTACGGTTCACTTTACCTTTTGCCTACACATACACCGAATAGTCTGGCCTATTCTTTACATATTCTCTTCTGTCCTCATACACCTGACAACACTAAAATTACCAAACAATTCTTCTTCACCCAAGGGGTTACTGCTCTGTAATTGTTCAGTGGCCACTTTCCTCTTGGTAAGGGTAGAAGGGACTCTTTGGCTATGGTAAGCAGCTCTTTTAGGAAAAAAACACTCCACAATCAAACCATTGTTCTCTAGTCTTGGGTAGTGCCATAGCCTCTGTACCATGGTCTTCCACTGCCTTGGGTTAGAGTTCTCTTGCTTGAGGGTACACTTAGCCACACAATTCTATCTACTTTCTCTTCCTCTTGTTTAGTTAAAGTTTATAAAGTTTATATAGGAGATATTTATCTTAATGTTGTTACTCTTCTTAAAAATTTAATTATTCCTTGTTTCCTTTCCTCACTAGGCTCTTTTCCCAGTTGGAGCCCCTGGGCTTATAGCATTGTGCTTTTTCAACTAAGGTTGTAGCTTAGAAATTAATAATAATAATAATAATAATAATAATAATAATAATAATAATAATAATAATAATAATAATAATAATAATAATAATCATGATAATAGTAATAATAATAATATGGATATACCTGAAATGACTGTTGATCGAATAGATAGAGAGCAATATCTTCTATACCTAAGTACTAAAATAGTACTAAGTATTATGAAACCCTTGGGATTACAGTATATTCGAGGAGAAAACTTTTCCATGGAGACATTAAACAACATATGTTTTATTGTTCACTCCCCAGCCTTGTTCACTGAGAGATAACAGGATTGATATTTCTTCAACAAATCAACAACAAACAGGTTGCCTATTGAGTAACAGACCTGGTTCTGTCTGTCTAATATAATTGTCCTAATTACTAGCTAAGCTACAAACCAAGTAGGAAAAGTAGGATGCTACTATCGCTAGGGCTCTAACAGGCAAATAGCTCAGTGAGGAGAGGAAATAGGTAAAATATATAAGAGAAGAAATGAATAAAAAAATATTAAATATTTTAAGATCAGTAACAACATTAAAAAGAGATGTTATATAAACTATGAAGAGAGAATTACATCAACCAGTTCAACATAAAACCATTTGAAGCAAGTCTGAACTTCTAAAGTTCCACCATTCAACTACCAGATTAGGAAGATCATTCCATAATCTGGTAAGAGCTGAAATAAAACTTCTAGAATACTGTATAACATTGAGTCATAGGCAAGACTGTTAAAATTAACATTCCTAGTACAAAGTAAAGGATGGTACAGTCTGGGAAGGATGGCTAAGAATTATGAAAAATCATATGCAATATGTGCAAAGAACTAATTGTACAATGCCAGATATTAAAATCCAGACCAGGAATAAGAAATTTAATAGCGATGGCTACAAAGCAGATGAACATAGAAAAGGATGAACATCAATTATCAGCTGTCCTTTAACCTTTCACTAGTGTTTTGTCCTAGAGGCATTCAGGTTAAGGGCACTGTCCCTAAGGTAGAGAAAGGGCGAAACTAGTGTCAATGCCAAATAACTGAACCCAGCAACTGTGCTTCCATGATGTTCTTACAGAAAACAAACAAAATGGAGAGGACTTTGCATTCCTTATCTATGAGGCGGAATAATAACCCCACATTCTCACTGACAACTTTTATTCTCCTTTAATTAAAGCATGAAGCCAAAAAGAAATAGTACTCTAGGATGTTTTTTCTTGAGCAAGCAGTTATAATGAACAACTTTCAACAATCAAGCCTAGGATGTCAAGTACAATATTTATAGTAAGAGAGAACCAAAATTGAACACAACAGTATCTCCTTAGAATCATCAGAGAGTCTCCAAGAGGAAGGATCGTGAATCTCTCATCAGGGACTGACAAATTCAGAATTTGCCGTAAACTCGGGAACAAATGAAAATGTGATCTCCATGGCATTGAATGTCAAGTTAGGTACATAAGGCAGGGCAATTTGCCTAATCTATTTGCTGATGCCAAGATTAGCAAGAAGACAATTTCAAGAGCACCATCCTTGTCATTAGCCTCCTCAGCGGCTCATGGGGACTAGATGAGAATAAGGAAGATGAAGGATGAGAGTTATGTCCAATTCTGGAATGCTTGAGCTTGTGAGATGGCTAAAACAGCTTGAAGCTCCTCTAGAGCAATGAGGCATTTGAGATAGTGAAGTGTGTGCCTTGCAGCTGAAATACCTGAGATACTGTACTACTGCTAGAGAGTTATGGGGTCCTTTGACTGGCCAGATAGTACTACATACGACCCGTCTCTCTGGTTACGGTTCTTTCCCTTTGCCTACAGACACCGAATAGTCTGGCCTATTCTGTACAGATTCTCCTCTGTCCTCATACACCTGGCAACACTGAGATTACCAAACAATTCTTCTTCTCTCAAGGGGTTAACTACTGCACTCTAATTGTTCAGTGGATACTTTCCTCTTGGTAAGGGTAGAAGAGACTCATCAGCTATGGTGAGCAGCTCTTCTAGGAGAAGGACACTCCAAAATCAAACCATTGTTCTCTAGTCTTGGGTAATGCCATAACCTCTATACCATGGTATTCCACGGTCTTGTGTTAGAGTTCTCTTGCTTGAGGGTACACTCGGGCACACTGTTGTATCTAGTTTCTCTTCCTCTTGTTTTGTTAAAGTTTTTAGTGTAGGCTATATAGGAAATATTCATTTTAATGTTGTTACTATTCTTAAAATATTTTATTTTTCCTTATTTCATTTCCTAACTGGGCTATTTTCCCTTTTGGAGCCCCTGGGATTATAGCATCCTGTTTTTCCAACTAGGGTTGTAGCTTAGCATTTGATGATAATAATAATAATAATAATAATAATAATGGGCTGAGAAATAGCCAATTACTGCAAAAAAACTGTGTAGCTTTTATCGAGAGATAGACAATCAAGTCCATGATCTATTGAATAGTGACTTATACTAGAGAGATACTCCTCTCATAATACCAACAAAAGAAGATCTATGCCTGATGAACATGTCCTGTGGAATGGTAGATGGTACCAGACATCTTTTCAGAAGTTGCACATGAAACGTTTCTCTCCCTCTGAGATGGTGGATAATCTCCAGCCATGAACTGTAAGAGATCTTAAGGACTTGTAGTAACTAGGAAAATGGTGTTCTAAAAGGGTTAGTATGTTCGTAATTTTACAAACATTCTAAAATAATTGGGATACCTTTCAGATTCTAGCCATTAAGGATCCACAAAGGTCAGCTTGAGACCAAGAGTGGTCAATACAGAAATGACAACCAAACTACTGTAATCAGACCAAGAGAGGAAAGTGTATGAAGCATGGACATGTCTTGGGCAGCAAAAAGTGTCCTCAAGAACAATTAGTGGGTCCAGCACATTTGAGTAAAGTACTAACAGTGTATTGTTTGACTGGCTGGTAAATAGACTCATAAATAGTGTTCCACAAACATCAAACTGCCTTCTCATTATACGTGGGTATACAATACATCCAGTGTCCATGATGTGCTCCTGATGACTGAGCCATAACTTGCCAGTATGTTCTGACAATTTGGAATATATATAGCACACAATTAGGTAAGGCTAATCATCTAATAATGCAGCTACTTTGCCAACTATCAAAAAAGAAGGAATACCATCTCCCATGCTTGTTGAATGAGTCGCTTCAGTCATGTTGTTACTTGTGAATGCTTCTCAGTAATCCATCAACTTATCATGAATTACTTGAAGCACTAGAAGAACTGTTCGTACTTCACGAATGCTGATATGAAGGTGATGTCAATCTGGTTTGACTTCCCTAAAACAAAACTTGTTTAAGGTTACCACCCACACTTCTTTCAACTTGTCTTCGAACCAAGATATATCCAGAGAGGGTGTTTATCATAGCTCCAAGAAGTAGGCTTATGTCGCCCTGCCACCACACAAAAAATGTCCCTTCCCTACTGGTAAAGTGCTTCCAGAAAAGTAAGAGGATCAACCCAAGAAAACCAGTGCTGTTTTAGGAGACCTTGAGATGAGAGAAGGCGGATCTCCAGGTGCGAGACAAGCTTTTCCAAACAAGACGGTTGAGCCAGAATTATCTGCCAAAGCTGCAATACACGTTTCTGTCCAAAATGGCATTGTCATCTCCCTGACCCTACTGATCTGATAATTTGCAGGAAAACCTCTCATTCACAATGTATTAATAAACATACCCAGGTACTCAGTTGTTTGGAAATGGTGTTTCAATTTTCTTCATCCATCATGATGCCGAGATAATGACAAAGTGAAATCTACTACAATCCTAGAATAATAACTAACAGGATGCCTATATAAACACAGATTTCTATTGAAATACTATATATATATATATATATATATATATATATATATATATATATATATATATATATGCCCTTTTTCTATAAACCCCCACAAGGATATGATGGAGAAAAACACCTACGCTGTTACTCGTTTTGTAGTGTATTCACCCTTGTGAATAAGTTTAAGATTACCTTTATGCACTTAAACCAACAGGAAGCTTTAAATCCACATGCTACTAAATATCATAACTTTAAGGACTTGTCGATGATCAGTACTCTAATACCAGCTAAATAATGAAGAGTACTAAGCTATGAGTATTAGGTGGTGAGGTTCAAGAAACTGAAGAATAACAAAATGCACAAATTTACTCAAATAATGAGTAGTACTTTCATAAAAAGGAATGGTTAAATGACAATAAAATTCCAAAAAAATGAAAAGAAAATACATGCAAGTGAGATGAAAAAAATATATGCAAGAAAGAGGAATAAAATATATGCATGAAAGAGGAAAAATATATATGCAAGAAAGAGGACTAAAATATATGCATGAAAGAGGAAAAATATATATGC